>NW_027513006.1:0-177920 GCF_048772815.1 Callospermophilus lateralis | reverse complement strand
CAGAGTGAAACCTAAACATAAAAACTGCTACTGTAAATGAACGCTTCAACCTAGAAGAACAAAATTTGGTGAGCCAAGTGGGATTTGTGTACCGATTTCACCATTAAGTATCATCAAGATGGTGTGAAAAAATATTTGCTGGCAATTCGGAAACTCTTTATTTCTTAGAAGCTTGGCAACCCCTCTCAATGAAAGTGCTTTTCCACAGTCTCTGCTTAGGGGTACTTGAAGCGGAAACAAACCATAGAAACAAAACTGAGAACTCCTTTATTTTGTCAAGTTTCAAAGAGCTACTAAAAACCATGTTGGATTTAGAGTTCCAAATTCATCTATCTATACAGCAGAGAACAAAGTGAAACCTAAAAATAAAAACTGCTACTGAAAATGAACGCATCAACCTAGAAGAACAAAGTTTGGTGAATCAAGTGGGATTTGTGTACCGATCATTACCACCAAGTATCATCAAGATTGGGTGAAAAAATATTTGCTGGTATATCGGAAACTGGTAATTCTTTGGAAGCTTGGCAACCCCTCTCAATGAAAGTGCTTTTCCACCATCTGTGCCTAGGGCTACTTGAAGAGGAAACAAACCATAGAGACAAAACTGAGAACTCCTTTATTTTGTCAAGTTTCAAAGTGCCACTACAAAACATGTTGGATTTCGAGTTCCAAATTCATCTATCTGTATACGAGAGAACAGAGTGAAACCTAAAAATAAAAACTGCTACTGAACGAACGCTTCAACCTAGAAGAACATAATTTGGTGAGCCAAGTGGGATTTGTGGACTTGTCATTACCACCACGTATCATCAAGATTGGGTGAAAAAATATTTGCTGGTATTTCGGAAACTCGTAATTTCTTGGAAGCTTGGCAACCCCTCTCAATGAAAGTGCTTTAAACAGTCACTGCTTAGGGCTACTTGAAGCGGAAACAAATCGTAGAGACAAAACTGAGAACTCCTTTATTTTGTCAAGTTTCAAGAGCCACTACAAACCATGTTGGATTTAGAGTTCCAAATTCATCTATCTATATACGAGAGAACAGAGTGAAACCTAAACACATAAACTGCTACTGTAGAAGAACGCTTCAACCTCGAAGAACAAAATTTGGTGAGCCAAGTGGGATTTGTGTACTCATCATTACCACCAAGTATCATCAACATTGGGTGAAAAAATATTTGCTGGTATTTCGGAAACTCGTAATTTCTTGGAAGCTTGGCAACCCCCTCTCAATAAAAGTGCTTTTCCACCGTCCTGTGCCTATGGCTACTTGAAGAGGAAACAAACCATAAAGACAAAACTGAGATCTCCTATATTTTGTCAAGTTTCAAAGAGCTACTAAAAACCATGTTGGATTTAGAGTTCCAAATTCATCTATCTATGTAGCAGTGAATAGAGTGAAACCTAAACATATAAACTGCTACTGTAGACGAACGCTTCAACCTAGAAGAACAAAATTTGGTGAGCCAAGTGGGATTTGTGTACTTGTCATTACCACCAAGTATCATCAAGTTTGGGTGAAAAAATATTTGCTGGTTTTTCAGAAACTTGTTATTTCTTAGAAGCTTGGCAACCCCTCTCAATGAAAGTTCTTTCCACAGTCAGTGCCTAGGGCTACTTAAAGAGGAATCATTCCATTGAGACAAAACTGAGACCTCCTTTATTTTGTCAAGTTTCAAACAGCTACTACAAACCCTGTTGGATTTAGAGTTCCAAATTCATCTATCTATATAGCAGAGAACAGAGTGAAACCTAAACATAAAAACTGCTACTCTAAACGAACGCTTCAACCTAGAAGAACAAAATTTGTTGAGCCGAGTTGGGATTTGTGGACTTGTCATTACCACCACGCATCATTAAGATTGGGTGAAAAAATATTTGCTGGTATTTCGGAAACTGGTAATTTCTTGGAAGCTTGGCAACCCCTCTCAATGAATGTGCTTTTCCACAGTCTCTGCTTAGGGCTACTTGAGGCGGAAACAAATCATAGAGACAAAACTGAGAACTCCTTTATTTTGTCAAGTTTCAAAGAGCTACTACAAACCATGTTGGATTTAGAGTTCCAAATTCATCTATCTATATAGCAGAGAACAGAGTGAAACCTAAACATAAAAACTGCTACTGTAAATGAACGCTTCAACCTAGAAGAACAAAATTTGGTGAGCCGAGTTTGACTTGTGGACTTGTCATTACCACCACATATCATCAAGATTGGGTGAAAAAATATTTGCTGGTATTTCGGAAACTCGTAATTTCTTGGAAGCTTGGCAACCCCTCTCAATAAAAGTGCTTTTCCACCGTCTGTGCCTATGGCTACTTGAAGAGGAAACAAACCATAAAGACAAAACTGAGATCTCCTATATTTTGTCAAGTTCAAAGAGCTACTAAAAACCATGTTGGATTTAGAGTTCCAAATTCATCTATCTATGTAGCAGTGAATAGAGTGAAACCTAAACATATAAACTGCTACTGTAGACGAACGCTTCAACCTAGAAGAACAAAATTTGGTGAGCCAAGTGGGATTTGTGTACTTGTCATTACCACCAAGTATCATCAAGTTTGGGTGAAAAAATATTTGCTGGTTTTTCAGAAACTTGTTATTTCTTAGAAGCTTGCCAACCCCTCTCAATGAAAGTTCTTTCCACAGTCAGTGCCTAGGGCTACTTAAAGAGGAAACATTCCATTGAGACAAAACTGAGACCTCCTTTATTTTGTCATGTTTCAAACAGCTACTAAAAACCATGTTGGATTTAGAGTTCCAAATTCATCTATCTATATAGCAGAGAACAGAGTGAAACCTAAACATAAAAACTGCTACCCTAAACGAACGCTTCAACCTAGAAGAACAAAATTTGTTGAGCCGAGTGGGATTTGTGGACTTGTCATTACCACCACGCATCATTAAGATTGGGTGAAAAAATATTTGCTGGTATTTCGGAAACTGGTAATTTCTTGGAAGCTTGGCAACCCCTCTCAATGAATGTGCTTTTCCACAGTCTCTGCTTAGGGCTACTTGAAGCGGAAACAAATCATAGAGACAAAACTGAGAACTCCTTTATTTTGTCAAGTTTCAAAGAGCTACTACAAACCATGTTGGATTTAGAGTTCCAAATTCATCTATCTATATAGCAGAGAACAGAGTGAAACCTAAACATAAAAACTGCTACTGTAAATGAACGCTTCAACCTAGAAGAACAAAATTTGGTGAGCCAAGTGGGATTTGTGTACCGATTTCACCATTAAGTATCATCAAGATGGTGTGAAAAAATATTTGCTGGCAATTCGGAAACTCTTTATTTCTTAGAAGCTTGGCAACCCCTCTCAATGAAAGTGCTTTTCCACAGTCTCTGCTTAGGGGTACTTGAAGCGGAAACAAACCATAGAAACAAAACTGAGAACTCCTTTATTTTGTCAAGTTTCAAAGAGCTACTAAAAACCATGTTGGATTTAGAGTTCCAAATTCATCTATCTATACAGCAGAGAACAAAGTGAAACCTAAAAATAAAAACTGCTACTGAAAATGAACGCATCAACCTAGAAGAACAAAGTTTGGTGAATCAAGTGGGATTTGTGTACCGATCATTACCACCAAGTATCATCAAGATTGGGTGAAAAAATATTTGCTGGTATATCGGAAACTGGTAATTCTTTGGAAGCTTGGCAACCCCTCTCAATGAAAGTGCTTTTCCACCATCTGTGCCTAGGGCTACTTGAAGAGGAAACAAACCATAGAGACAAAACTGAGAACTCCTTTATTTTGTCAAGTTTCAAAGTGCCACTACAAAACATGTTGGATTTCGAGTTCCAAATTCATCTATCTGTATACGAGAGAACAGAGTGAAACCTAAAAATAAAAACTGCTACTGAACGAACGCTTCAACCTAGAAGAACATAATTTGGTGAGCCAAGTGGGATTTGTGGACTTGTCATTACCACCACGTATCATCAAGATTGGGTGAAAAAATATTTGCTGGTATTTCGGAAACTCGTAATTTCTTGGAAGCTTGGCAACCCCTCTCAATGAAAGTGCTTTTAAACAGTCACTGCTTAGGGCTACTTGAAGCGGAAACAAATCGTAGAGACAAAACTGAGAACTCCTTTATTTTGTCAAGTTTCAAAGAGCCACTACAAACCATGTTGGATTTAGAGTTCCAAATTCATCTATCTATATACGAGAGAACAGAGTGAAACCTAAACACATAAACTGCTACTGTAGAAGAACGCTTCAACCTCGAAGAACAAAATTTGGTGAGCCAAGTGGGATTTGTGTACTCATCATTACCACCAAGTATCATCAACATTGGGTGAAAAAATATTTGCTGGTATTTCGGAAACTCGTAATTTCTTGGAAGCTTGGCAACCCCTCTCAATAAAAGTGCTTTTCCACCGTCTGTGCCTATGGCTACTTGAAGAGGAAACAAACCATAAAGACAAAACTGAGATCTCCTATATTTTGTCAAGTTTCAAAGAGCTACTAAAAACCATGTTGGATTTAGAGTTCCAAATTCATCTATCTATGTAGCAGTGAATAGAGTGAAACCTGAACATATAAACTGCTACTGTAGACGAACGCTTCAACCTAGAAGAACAAAATTTGGTGAGCCAAGTGGGATTTGTGTACTTGTCATTACCACCAAGTATCATCAAGTTTGGGTGAAAAAATATTTGCTGGTTTTTCAGAAACTTGTTATTTCTTAGAAGCTTGGCAACCCCTCTCAATGAAAGTTCTTTCCACAGTCAGTGCCTAGGGCTACTTAAAGAGGAATCATTCCATTGAGACAAAACTGAGACCTCCTTTATTTTGTCAAGTTTCAAACAGCTACTACAAACCATGTTGGATTTAGAGTTCCAAATTCATCTATCTATATAGCAGAGAACAGAGTGAAACCTAAACATAAAAACTGCTACTCTAAACGAACGCTTCAACCTAGAAGAACAAAATTTGTTGAGCCGAGTGGGATTTGTGGACTTGTCATTACCACCACGCATCATTAAGATTGGGTGAAAAAATATTTGCTGGTATTTCGGAAACTGGTAATTTCTTGGAAGCTTGGCAACCCCTCTCAATGAATGTGCTTTTCCACAGTCTCTGCTTAGGGCTACTTGAGGCGGAAACAAATCATAGAGACAAAACTGAGAACTCCTTTATTTTGTCAAGTTTCAAAGAGCTACTACAAACCATGTTGGATTTAGAGTTCCAAATTCATCTATCTATATAGCAGAGAACAGAGTGAAACCTAAACATAAAAACTGCTACTGTAAATGAACGCTTCAACCTAGAAGAACAAAATTTGGTGAGCCGAGTTTGACTTGTGGACTTGTCATTACCACCACATATCATCAAGATTGGGTGAAAAAATATTTGCTGGTATTTCGGAAACTCGTAATATCTTGGAAGCCTGGCAACCCCTCTCAATGAAAGTGCTTTTCCACACTATCTGCTTAGGGCTACTTGAAGCGGAAACAAATCATAGAGACAAAACTGAGAACTCCTTTATTTTGTCAAGTTTCAAAGAGCTACTACAAACCATATTGTATTTAGAGTTCCAAATTCATCTATCTATATAGGAGAGAACAGAGTGAAACTTAAATATAAAAACTGCTACTGTAGACGAACGCTTCAACCTAGAAGAACAAAATTTGGTGAGCCAAGTGGGATTTGTGTACCGATTTCACCATTAAGTATCATCAAGATGGTGTGAAAAAATATTTGCTGGCAATTCGGAAACTCTTTATTTCTTAGAAGCTTGGCAACCCCTCTCAATGAAAGTGCTTTTCCACAGTCTCTGCTTAGGGGTGCTTGAAGCGGAAACAAACCATAGAAACCAAACTGAGAACTCCTTTATTTTGTCAAGTTTCAAAGAGCTACTACAAACCATGTTGGATTTAGAGTTCCAAATTCATCTATCTATACAGCAGAGAACAAAGTGAAAAATAAAAATAAAAACTGCTACTGAAAATGAACGCATCAACCTAGAAGAACAAAGTTTGGTGAATCAAGTGGGATTTGTGTACCGATCATTACCACCAAGTATCATCAAGATTGGGTGAAAAAATATTTGCTGGTATATCGGAAACTGGTAATTCTTTGGAAGCTTGGCAACCCCTCTCAATGAAAGTGCTTTTCCACCATCTGTGCCTAGGGCTACTTGAAGAGGAAACAAACCATAGAGACAAAACTGAGAACTCCTTTATTTTGTCAAGTTTCAAAGTGCCACTACAAAACATGTTGGATTTCGAGTTCCAAATTCATCTATCTGTATACGAGAGAACAGAGTGAAACCTAAAAATAAAAACTGCTACTGAACGAACGCTTCAACCTAGAAGAACATAATTTGGTGAGCCAAGTGGGATTTGTGGACTTGTCATTACCACCACGTATCATCAAGATTGGGTGAAAAAATATTTGCTGGTATTTCGGAAACTCGTAATTTCTTGGAAGCTTGGCAACCCCTCTCAATGAAAGTGCTTTTAAACAGTCACTGCTTAGGGCTACTTGAAGCGGAAACAAATCGTAGAGACAAAACTGAGAACTCCTTTATTTTGTCAAGTTTCAAAGAGCCACTACAAACCATGTTGGATTTAGAGTTCCAAATTCATCTATCTATATACGAGAGAACAGAGTGAAACCTAAACACATAAACTGCTACTGTAGAAGAACGCTTCAACCTCGAAGAACAAAATTTGGTGAGCCAAGTGGGATTTGTGTACTCATCATTACCACCAAGTATCATCAACATTGGGTGAAAAAATATTTGCTGGTATTTCGGAAACTCGTAATTTCTTGGAAGCTTGGCAACCCCTCTCAATAAAAGTGCTTTTCCACCGTCTGTGCCTATGGCTACTTGAAGAGGAAACAAACCATAAAGACAAAACTGAGATCTCCTATATTTTGTCAAGTTTCAAAGAGCTACTAAAAACCATGTTGGATTTAGAGTTCCAAATTCATCTATCTATGTAGCAGTGAATAGAGTGAAACCTAAACATATAAACTGCTACTGTAGACGAACGCTTCAACCTAGAAGAACAAAATTTGGTGAGCCAAGTGGGATTTGTGTACTTGTCATTACCACCAAGTATCATCAAGTTTGGGTGAAAAAATATTTGCTGGTTTTTCAGAAACTTGTTATTTCTTAGAAGCTTGGCAACCCCTCTCAATGAAAGTTCTTTCCACAGTCAGTGCCTAGGGCTACTTAAAGAGGAATCATTCCATTGAGACAAAACTGAGACCTCCTTTATTTTGTCAAGTTTCAAACAGCTACTACAAACCATGTTGGATTTAGAGTTCCAAATTCATCTATCTATATAGCAGAGAACAGAGTGAAACCTAAACATAAAAACTGCTACTCTAAACGAACGCTTCAACCTAGAAGAACAAAATTTGTTGAGCCGAGTGGGATTTGTGGACTTGTCATTACCACCACGCATCATTAAGATTGGGTGAAAAAATATTTGCTGGTATTTCGGAAACTGGTAATTTCTTGGAAGCTTGGCAACCCCTCTCAATGAATGTGCTTTTCCACAGTCTCTGCTTAGGGCTACTTGAGGCGGAAACAAATCATAGAGACAAAACTGAGAACTCCTTTATTTTGTCAAGTTTCAAAGAGCTACTACAAACCATGTTGGATTTAGAGTTCCAAATTCATCTATCTATATAGCAGAGAACAGAGTGAAACCTAAACATAAAAACTGCTACTGTAAATGAACGCTTCAACCTAGAAGAACAAAATTTGGTGAGCCGAGTTTGACTTGTGGACTTGTCATTACCACCACATATCATCAAGATTGGGTGAAAAAATATTTGCTGGTATTTCGGAAACTCGTAATTTCTTGGAAGCTTGGCAACCCCTCTCAATAAAAGTGCTTTTCCACCGTCTGTGCCTATGGCTACTTGAAGAGGAAACAAACCATAAAGACAAAACTGAGATCTCCTATATTTTGTCAAGTTTCAAAGAGCTACTAAAAACCATGTTGGATTTATAGTTCCAAATTCATCTATCTATGTAGCAGTGAATAGAGTTAAACCTAAACATATAAACTGCTACTGTAGACGAACGCTTCAACCTAGAAGAACAAAATTTGGTGAGCCAAGTGGGATTTGTGTACTTGTCATTACCACCAAGTATCATCAAGTTTGGGTGAAAAAATATTTGCTGGTTTTTCAGAAACTTGTTATTTCTTAGAAGCTTGGCAACCCCTCTCAATGAAAGTTCTTTCCACAGTCAGTGCCTAGGGCTACTTAAAGAGGAAACATTCCATTGAGACAAAACTGAGACCTCCTTTATTTTGTCATGTTTCAAACAGCTACTAAAAACCATGTTGGATTTAGAGTTCCAAATTCATCTATCTATATAGCAGAGAACAGAGTGAAACCTAAACATAAAAACTGCTACCCTAAACGAACGCTTCAACCTAGAAGAACAAAATTTGTTGAGCCGAGTGGGATTTGTGGACTTGTCATTACCACCACGCATCATTAAGATTGGGTGAAAAAATATTTGCTGGTATTTCGGAAACTGGTAATTTCTTGGAAGCTTGGCAACCCCTCTCAATGAATGTGCTTTTCCACAGTCTCTGCTTAGGGCTACTTGAAGCGGAAACAAATCATAGAGACAAAACTGAGAACTCCTTTATTTTGTCAAGTTTCAAAGAGCTACTACAAACCATGTTGGATTTAGAGTTCCAAATTCATCTATCTATATAGCAGAGAACAGAGTGAAACCTAAACATAAAAACTGCTACTGTAAATGAACGCTTCAACCTAGAAGAACAAAATTTGGTGAGCCAAGTGGGATTTGTGTACCGATTTCACCATTAAGTATCATCAAGATGGTGTGAAAAAATATTTGCTGGCAATTCGGAAACTCTTTATTTCTTAGAAGCTTGGCAACCCCTCTCAATGAAAGTGCTTTTCCACAGTCTCTGCTTAGGGGTACTTGAAGCGGAAACAAACCATAGAAACAAAACTGAGAACTCCTTTATTTTGTCAAGTTTCAAAGAGCTACTACAAACCATGTTGGATTTAGAGTTCCAAATTCATCTATCTATACAGCAGAGAACAAAGTGAAACCTAAAAATAAAAACTGCTACTGAAAATGAACGCATCAACCTAGAAGAACAAAGTTTGGTGAATCAAGTGGGATTTGTGTACCGATCATTACCACCAAGTATCATCAAGATTGGGTGAAAAAATATTTGCTGGTATATCGGAAACTGGTAATTCTTTGGAAGCTTGGCAACCCCTCTCAATGAAAGTGCTTTTCCACCATCTGTGCCTAGGGCTACTTGAAGAGGAAACAAACCATAGAGACAAAACTGAGAACTCCTTTATTTTGTCAAGTTTCAAAGTGCCACTACAAAACATGTTGGATTTCGAGTTCCAAATTCATCTATCTGTATACGAGAGAACAGAGTGAAACCTAAAAATAAAAACTGCTACTGAACGAACGCTTCAACCTAGAAGAACATAATTTGGTGAGCCAAGTGGGATTTGTGGACTTGTCATTACCACCACGTATCATCAAGATTGGGTGAAAAAATATTTGCTGGTATTTCGGAAACTCGTAATTTCTTGGAAGCTTGGCAACCCCTCTCAATGAAAGTGCTTTTAACAGTCACTGCTTAGGGCTACTTGAAGCGGAAACAAATCGTAGAGACAAAACTGAGAACTCCTTTATTTTGTCAAGTTTCAAAGAGCCACTACAAACCATGTTGGATTTAGAGTTCCAAATTCATCTATCTATATACGAGAGAACAGAGTGAAACCTAAACACATAAACTGCTACTGTAGAAGAACGCTTCAACCTCGAAGAACAAAATTTGGTGAGCCAAGTGGGATTTGTGTACTCATCATTACCACCAAGTATCATCAACATTGGGTGAAAAAATATTTGCTGGTATTTCGGAAACTCGTAATTTCTTGGAAGCTTGGCAACCCCTCTCAATAAAAGTGCTTTTCCACCGTCTGTGCCTATGGCTACTTGAAGAGGAAACAAACCATAAAGACAAAACTGAGATCTCCTATATTTTGTCAAGTTTCAAAGAGCTACTAAAAACCATGTTGGATTTAGAGTTCCAAATTCATCTATCTATGTAGCAGTGAATAGAGTGAAACCTAAACATATAAACTGCTACTGTAGACGAACGCTTCAACCTAGAAGAACAAAATTTGGTGATCCAAGTGGGATTTGTGTACTTGTCATTACCACCAAGTATCATCAAGTTTGGGTGAAAAAATATTTGCTGGTTTGCAGAAACTTGTTATTTCTTAGAAGCTTGGCAACCCCTCTCAATGAAAGTTCTTTCCACAGTCAGTGCCTAGGGCTACTTAAAGAGGAATCATTCCATTGAGACAAAACTGAGACCTCCTTTATTTTGTCAAGTTTCAAACAGCTACTACAAACCATGTTGGATTTAGAGTTCCAAATTCATCTATCTATATAGCAGAGAACAGAGTGAAACCTAAACATAAAAACTGCTACTCTAAACGAACGCTTCAACCTAGAAGAACAAAATTTGTTGAGCCGAGTGGGATTTGTGGACTTGTCATTACCACCACGCATCATTAAGATTGGGTGAAAAAATATTTGCTGGTATTTCGGAAACTGGTAATTTCTTGGAAGCTTGGCAACCCTCTCAATGAATGTGCTTTTCCACAGTCTCTGCTTAGGGCTACTTGAGGCGGAAACAAATCATAGAGACAAAACTGAGAACTCCTTTATTTTGTCAAGTTTCAAAGAGCTACTACAAACCATGTTGGATTTAGAGTTCCAAATTCATCTATCTATATAGCAGAGAACAGAGTGAAACCTAAACATAAAAACTGCTACTGTAAATGAACGCTTCAACCTAGAAGAACAAAATTTGGTGAGCCGAGTTTGACTTGTGGACTTGTCATTACCACCACATATCATCAAGATTGGGTGAAAAAATATTTGCTGGTATTTCGGAAACTCGTAATATCTTGGAAGCCTGGCAACCCCTCTCAATGAAAGTGCTTTTCCACACTATCTGCTTAGGGCTACTTGAAGCGGAAACAAATCATAGAGACAAAACTGAGAACTCCTTTATTTTGTCAAGTTTCAAAGAGCTACTACAAACCATATTGTATTTAGAGTTCCAAATTCATCTATCTATATAGGAGAGAACAGAGTGAAACTTAAATATAAAAACTGCTACTGTAGACGAACGCTTCAACCTAGAAGAACAAAATTTGGTGAGCCAAGTGGGATTTGTGTACCGATTTCACCATTAAGTATCATCAAGATGGTGTGAAAAAATATTTGCTGGCAATTCGGAAACTCTTTATTTCTTAGAAGCTTGGCAACCCCTCTCAATGAAAGTGCTTTTCCACAGTCTCTGCTTAGGGGTGCTTGAAGCGGAAACAAACCATAGAAACCAAACTGAGAACTCCTTTATTTTGTCAAGTTTCAAAGAGCTACTACAAACCATGTTGGATTTAGAGTTCCAAATTCATCTATCTATACAGCAGAGAACAAAGTGAAACCTAAAAATAAAAACTGCTACTGAAAATGAACGCATCAACCTAGAAGAACAAAGTTTGGTGAATCAAGTGGGATTTGTGTACCGATCATTACCACCAAGTATCATCAAGATTGGGTGAAAAAATATTTGCTGGTATATCGGAAACTGGTAATTCTTTGGAAGCTTGGCAACCCCTCTCAATGAAAGTGCTTTTCCACCATCTGTGCCTAGGGCTACTTGAAGAGGAAACAAACCATAGAGACAAAACTGAGAACTCCTTTATTTTGTCAAGTTTCAAAGTGCCACTACAAAACATGTTGGATTTCGAGTTCCAAATTCATCTATCTGTATACGAGAGAACAGAGTGAAACCTAAAAATAAAAACTGCTACTGAACGAACGCTTCAACCTAGAAGAACATAATTTGGTGAGCCAAGTGGGATTTGTGGACTTGTCATTACCACCACGTATCATCAAGATTGGGTGAAAAAATATTTGCTGGTATTTCGGAAACTCGTAATTTCTTGGAAGCTTGGCAACCCCTCTCAATGAAAGTGCTTTTAAACAGTCACTGCTTAGGGCTACTTGAAGCGGAAACAAATCGTAGAGACAAAACTGAGAACTCCTTTATTTTGTCAAGTTTCAAAGAGCCACTACAAACCATGTTGGATTTAGAGTTCCAAATTCATCTATCTATATACGAGAGAACAGAGTGAAACCTAAACACATAAACTGCTCCTGTAGAAGAACGCTTCAACCTCGAAGAACAAAATTTGGTGAGCCAAGTGGGATTTGTGTACTCATCATTACCACCAAGTATCATCAACATTGGGTGAAAAAATATTTGCTGGTATTTCGGAAACTCGTAATTTCTTGGAAGCTTGGCAACCCCTCTCAATAAAAGTGCTTTTCCACCGTCTGTGCCTATGGCTACTTGAAGAGGAAACAAACCATAAAGACAAAACTGAGATCTCCTATATTTTGTCAAGTTTCAAAGAGCTACTAAAAACCATGTTGGATTTAGAGTTCCAAATTCATCTATCTATGTAGCAGTGAATAGAGTGAAACCTAAACATATAAACTGCTACTGTAGACGAACGCTTCAACCTAGAAGAACAAAATTTGGTGAGCCAAGTGGGATTTGTGTACTTGTCATTACCACCAAGTATCATCAAGTTTGGGTGAAAAAATATTTGCTGGTTTTTCAGAAACTTGTTATTTCTTAGAAGCTTGGCAACCCCTCTCAATGAAAGTTCTTTCCACAGTCAGTGCCTAGGGCTACTTAAAGAGGAAACATTCCATTGAGACAAAACTGAGACCTCCTTTATTTTGTCAAGTTTCAAACAGCTACTACAAACCATGTTGGATTTAGAGTTCCAAATTCATCTATCTATATAGCAGAGAACAGAGTGAAACCTAAACATAAAAACTGCTACTCTAAACGAACGCTTCAACCTAGAAGAACAAAATTTGTTGAGCCGAGTGGGATTTGTGGACTTGTCATTACCACCACGCATCATTAAGATTGGGTGAAAAAATATTTGCTGGTATTTCGGAAACTGGTAATTTCTTGGAAGCTTGGCAACCCCTCTCAATGAATGTGCTTTTCCACAGTCTCTGCTTAGGGCTACTTGAAGCGGAAACAAATCATAGAGACAAAACTGAGAACTCCTTTATTTTGTCAAGTTTCAAACAGCTACTACAAACCATGTTGGATTTAGAGTTCCAAATTCATCTATCTATATAGCAGAGAACAGAGTGAAACCTAAACATAAAAACTGCTACTGTAAATGAACGCTTCAACCTAGAAGAACAAAATTTGGTGAGCCGAGTTTGATTTGTGGACTTGTCATTACCACCATGTATCATCAAGATTGGGTGAAAAAATATTTGCTGGTATTTCGGAAACTCGTAATATCTTGGAAGCCTGGCAACCCCTCTCAATGAAAGTGCTTTTCCACAGTATCTGCTTAGGGCTACTTGAAGCGGAAACAAATCATACAGACAAAACTGAGAACTCCTTTATTTTGTCAAGTTTCAAAGAGCTACTAAAAAAAACATTGTATTTAGAGTTCCAAATTCATCTATCTATATAGGAGAGAACAGAGTGAAACTTAAATATAAAAACTGCTACTGTAGACGAACGCTTCAACCTAGAAGAACAAAATTTGGTGAGCCAAGTGGGATTTGTGTACCGATTTCACCATTAAGTATCATCAAGATGGTGTAAAAAAATATTTGCTGGCAATTCGGACACTCTTTATTTCTTAGAAGCTTGGCAACCCCTCTCAATGAAAGTGCTTTTCCACAGTCTCTGCTTAGGGGTACTTGAAGCGGAAACAAACCATAGAAACAAAACTGAGAACTCCTTTATTTTGTCAAGTTTCAAAGAGCTACTACAAACCATGTTGGATTTAGAGTTCCAAATTCATCTATCTATACAGCAGAGAACAAAGTGAAACCTAAAAATAAAAACTGCTACTGAAAATGAACGCATCAACCTAGAAGAACAAAGTTTGGTGAGTCAAGTGGGATTTGTGTACCGATCATTACCACCAAGTATCATCAAGATTGGGTGAAAAAATATTTGCTGGTATATCGGAAACTGGTAATTCTTTGGAAGCTTGGCAACCCCTCTCAATGAAAGTGCTTTTCCACCATCTGTGCCTAGGGCTACTTGAAGAGGAAACAAACCATAGAGACAAAACTGAGAACTCCTTTATTTTGTCAAGTTTCAAAGTGCCACTACAAAACATGTTGGATTTCGAGTTCCAAATTCATCTATCTGTATACGAGAGAAGAGAGTGAAACCTAAAAATAAAAACTGCTACTGAATGAACGCTTCAACCTAGAAGAACATAATTTGGTGAGCCAAGTGGGATTTGTGGACTTGTCATTACCACCACGTATCATCAAGATTGGGTGAAAAAATATTTGCTGGTATTTCGGAAACTCGTAATTTCTTGGAAGCTTGGCAACCCCTCTCAATGAAAGTGCTTTTAAACAGTCACTGCTTAGGGCTACTTGAAGCGGAAACAAATCGTAGAGACAAAACTGAGAACTCCTTTATTTTATCAAGTTTCAAAGAGCCACTACAAACCATGTTGGATTTAGAGTTCCAAATTCATCTATCTATATACGAGAGAACAGAGTGAAACCTAAACATATAAACTGCTACTGTAGAAGAACGCTTCAACCTCGAAGAACAAAATTTGGTGAGCCAAGTGGGATTTGTGTACTCATCATTACCACCAAGTATCATCAACATTGGGTGAAAAAATATTTGCTGGTATTTCGGAAACTCGTAATTTCTTGGAAGCTTGGCAACCCCTCTCAATAAAAGTGCTTTTCCACCGTCTGTGCCTATGGCTACTTGAAGAGGAAACAAACCATAAAGACAAAACTGAGATCTCCTATATTTTGTCAAGTTTCAAAGAGCTACTAAAAACCATGTTGGATTTAGAGTTACAAATTCATCTATCTATGTAGCAGTGAATAGAGTGAAACCTAAACATATAAACTGCTACTGTAGACGAACGCTTCAACCTAGAAGAACAAAATTTGGTGAGCCAAGTGGGATTTGTGTACTTGTCATTACCACCAAGTATCATCAAGTTTGGGTGAAAAAATATTTGCTGGTTTTTCGGAAACTTGTTATTTCTTAGAAGCTTGGAAACCCCTCTCAATGAAAGTTCTTTTCCACAGTCAGTGCCTAGGGCTACTTAAAGAGGAAACATTCCATTGAGACAAAACTGAGACCTCCTTTATTTTGTCAAGTTTCAAACAGCTACTACAAACCATGTTGGATTTAGAGTTCCAAATTCATCTATCTATATAGCAGAGAACAGAGTGAAACCTAAACATAAAAACTGCTACTCTAAACGAACGCTTCAACCTAGAAGAACAAAATTTGTTGAGCCGAGTGGGATTTGTGGACTTGTCATTACCACCACGCATCATTAAGATTGGGTGAAAAAATATTTGCTGGTATTTCGGAAACTGGTAATTTCTTGGAAGCTTGGCAACCCCTCTCAATGAATGTGCTTTTCCACAGTCTCAGCTTAGGGCTACTTGAAGCGGAAACAAATCATAGAGACAAAACTGAGAACTCCTTTATTTTGTCAAGTTTCAAAGAGCTACTACAAACCATGTTGGATTTAGAGTTCCAAATTCATCTATCTATATAGCAGAGAACAGAGTGAAACCTAAACATAAAAACTGCTACTGTAAATGAACGCTTCAACCTAGAAGAACAAAATTTGGTGAGCCGAGTTTGATTTGTGGACTTGTCATTACCACCACGTATCATCAAGATTGGGTGAAAAAATATTTGCTGGTATTTCGGAAACTCGTAATATCTTGGAAGCTTGGCAACCCCTCTCAATGAAAGTGCTTTTCCACAGTATCTGCTTAGGGCTACTTGAAGCGGAAACAAATCATAGAGACAAAACTGAGAACTCCTTTATTTTGTCAAGTTTCAAAGAGCTACTACAAATCATATTGTATTTAGAGTTCCAAATTCATCTATCTATATAGGAGAGAACAGAGTGAAACTTAAATATAAAAACTGCTACTGTAGACGAACGCTTCAACCTAGAAGAACAAAATTTGGTGAGCCAAGTGGGATTTGTGTACCGATTTCACCATTAAGTATCATCAAGATGGTGTGAAAAAATATTTGCTGGCAATTCGGAAACTCTTTATTTCTTAGAAGCTTGGCAACCCCTCTCAATGAAAGTGCTTTTCCACAGTCTCTGCTTAGGGGTACTTGAAGCGAAAACAAATCGTAGAGACAAAACTGAGAACTCCTTTATTTTGTCAAGTTTCAAAGAGCCACTACAAACCATGTTGGATTTAGAATTCCAAATTCATCTATCTATATACGAGAGAACAGAGTGAAACCTAAACATATAAACTGCTACTGTAGAAGAACGCTTCAACCTCGAAGAACAAAATGTGGTGAGCCAAGTGGGATTTGTGTACTCATCATTACCACCAAGTATCATCAACATTGGGTGAAAAAATATTTGCTGGTATTTCGGAAACTCGTAATTTCTTGGAAGCTTGGCAACCCCTCTCAATAAAAGTGCTTTTCCACCGTCTGTGCCTATGGCTACTTGAAGAGGAAACAAACCATAAAGACAAAACTGAGATCTCCTATATTTTGTCAAGTTTCAAAGAGCTACTACAAACCATGTTGGATTTAGAGTTCCAAATTCATCTATCTATATAGCAGAGAACAGAGTGAAACCTAAACATAAAAACTGCTACTCTAAACGAACGCTTCAACCTAGAAGAACAAAATTTGTTGAGCCGAGTGGGATTTGCGGACTTGCCATTACCACCACGCATCATTAAGATTGGGTGAAAAAATATTTGCTGGTATTTCGGAAACTGGTAATTTCTTGGAAGCTTGGCAACCCCTCTCCATGAATGTGCTTTTCCACAGTCTCTGCTTCGGGCTACTTGAAGCGGAAACAAATCATAGAGACAAAACTGAGAACTCCTTTATTTTGTCAAGTTTCAAAGAGCTACTACAAACCATGTTGGATTTAGAGTTCCAAATTCATCTATCTATATAGCAGAGAACAGAGTGAAACCTAAACATAAAAACTGCTACTGTAAATGAACGCTTCAACCTAGAAGAACAAAATTTGGTGAGCTGAGTTTGATTTGTGGACTTGTCATTACCACCACGTATCATCAAGATTGGGTGAAAAAATATTTGCTGGTATTTCGGAAACTCGTAATATCTTGGAAGCCTGGCAACCCCTCTCAATGAAAGTGCTTTTCCACAGTATCTGCTTAGGGCTACTTGAAGCGGAAACAAATCATAGAGACAAAACTGAGAACTCCTTTATTTTGTCAAGTTTCAAAGAGCTACTAAAAACCACATTGTATTTAGAGTTCCAAATTCATCTATCTATATAGGAGAGAACAGAGTGAAACTTAAATATAAAAACTGATACTGTAGACGAACGCTTCAACCTAGAAGAACAAAATTTGGTGAGCCATGTGGGATTTGTGTACCGATTTCAGCATTAAGTATCATCAAGATGGTGTGAAAAAATATTTGCTGGCAATTCGGAAACTCTTTATTTCTTAGAAGCTTGGCAACCCCTCTCAATGAAAGTGCTTTTCCACAGTCTCTGCTTAGGGGTACTTGAAGCGGAAACAAACCATAGAAACAAAACTGAGAACTCCTTTATTTTGTCAAGTTTCAAAGAGCTACTACAAACCATGTTGGATTTAGAGTTCCAAATTCATCTATCTATACAGCAGAGAACAAAGTGAAACCTAAAAATTAAAACTGCTACTGAAAATGAACGCATCAACCTAGAAGAACAAAGTTTGGTGAGTCAAGTGGGATTTGTGTACCGATCATTACCACCAAGTATCATCAAGATTGGGTGAAAAAATATTTGCTGGTATATCGGAAACTGGTAATTCTTTGGAAGCTTGGCAACCCCTCTCAATGAAAGTGCTTTTCCACCATCTGTGCCTAGGGCTACTTGAAGAGGAAACAAACCATAGAGACAAAACTGAGAACTCCTTTATTTTGTCAAGTTTCAAAGTGCCACTACAAAACATGTTGGATTTCGAGTTCCAAATTCATCTATCTGTATACGAGAGAACAGAGTGAAACCTAAAAATAAAAACTGCTACTGAACGAACGCTTCAACCTAGAAGAACATAATTTGGTGAGCCAAGTGGGATTTGTGGACTTGTCATTACCACCACGTATCATCAAGATTGGGTGAAAAAATATTTGCTGGTATTTCGGAAACTCGTAATTTCTTGGAAGCTTGGCAACCCCTCTCAATGAAAGTGCTTTTAAACAGTCACTGCTTAGGGCTACTTGAAGCGGAAACAAATCGTAGAGACAAAACTGAGAACTCCTTTATTTTATCAAGTTTCAAAGAGCCACTACAAACCATGTTGGATTTAGAGTTCCAAATTCATCTATCTATATACGAGAGAACAGAGTGAAACCTAAACACATAAACTGCTACTGTAGAAGAACGCTTCAACCTCGAAGAACAAAATTTGGTGAGCCAAGTGGGATTTGTGTACTCATCATTACCACCAAGTATCATCAACATTGGGTGAAAAAATATTTGCTGGTATTTCGGAAACTCGTAATTTCTTGGAAGCTTGGCAACCCCTCTCAATAAAAGTGCTTTTCCACCGTCTGTGCCTATGGCTACTTGAAGAGGAAACAAACCATAAAGACAAAACTGAGATCTCCTATATTTTGTCAAGTTTCAAAGAGCTACTAAAAACCATGTTGGATTTAGAGTTCCAAATTCATCTATCTATGTAGCAGTGAATAGAGTGAAACCTAAACATATAAACTGCTACTGTAGACGAACGCTTCAACCTAGAAGAACAAAATTTGGTGAGCCAAGTGGGATTTCTGTACTTGTCATAACCACCAAGTATCATCAAGTTTGTTTGAAAAAATATTTGCTGGTTTTTCGGAAACTTGTTATTTCTTAGAAGCTTGGCAACCCCTCTCAATGAAAGTTCTTTTCCACAGTCAGTGCCTAGCGCTACTTAAAGAGGAAACATTCCATTGAGACAAAACTGAGACCTCCTTTATTTTGTCAAGTTTCAAACAGCTACTACAAACCATGTTGGATTTAGAGTTCCAAATTCATCTATCTATATAGCAGAGAACACAGTGAAACCTAAACATAAAAACTGCTACTGTAAATGAATGCTTCAACCTAGAAGAACAAAATTTGGTGAGCCGAGTTTGATTTGTGGACTTGTCATTACCACCACGTATCATCAAGATTGGGTGAAAAAATATTTGCTGGTATTTCGGAAACTCGTAATATCTTGGAAGCTTGGCAACCCCTCTCAATGAAAGTGCTTTTCCACAATATCTGCTTAGGGCTACTTGAAGCGGAAACAAATCATACAGACAAAACTGAGAACTCCTTTATTTTGTCAAGTTTCAAAGAGCTACTACAAACCATATAGTATTTAGAGTTCCAAATTCATCTATCTATATAGGAGAGAACAGAGTGAAACTTAAATATAAAAACTGCTACTGTAGACGAACGCTTCAACCTAGAAGAACAAAATTTGGTGAGCCAAGTGGGATTTGTGTACCGATTTCACCATTAAGTATCATCAAGATGGTGTGAAAAAATATTTGCTGGCAATTCGGAAACTCTTTATTTCTTAGAAGCTTGGCAACCCCTCTCAATGAAAGTGCTTTTCCACAGTCTCTGCTTAGGGGTACTTGAAGCGGAAACAAACCATAGAAACAAAACTGAGAACTCCTTTATTTTGTCAAGTTTCAAAGAGCTACTACAAACCATGTTGGATTTAGAGTTCCAAATTCATCTATCTATACAGCAGGGAACAAAGTGAAACCTAAAAATAAAAACTGCTACTGAAAATGAACGCATCAACCTAGAAGAACAAAGTTTGGTGAGTCAAGTGGGATTTGTGTACCGATCATTACCACCAAGTATCATCAAGATTGGGTGAAAAAATATTTGCTGGTATATCGGAAACTGGTAATTCTTTGGAAGCTTGGCAACCCCTCTCAATGAAAGTGCTTTTCCACCATCTGTGCCTAGGACTACTTGAAGAGGAAACAAACCATAGAGACAAAACTGAGAACTCCTTTATTTTGTCAAGTTTCAAAGTGCCACTACAAAACATGTTGGATTTCGAGTTCCAAATTCATCTATCTGTATACGAGAGAACAGAGTGAAACCTAAAAATAAAAACTGCTAGTGAACGAACGCTTCAACCTAGAAGAACATAATTTGGTGAGCCAAGTGGGATTTGTGGACTTGTTATTACCACCACGTATCATCAAGATTGGGTGAAAAAATATTTGCTGGTATTTCGGAAACTCGTAATTTCTTGGAAGCTTGGCAACCCCTCTCAATGAAAGTGCTTTTAAACAGTCACTGCTTAGGGCTACTTGAAGCGGAAACAAATCGTAGAGACAAAACTGAGAACTCCTTTATTTTGTCAAGTTTCAAAGAGCCACTACAAACCATGTTGGATTTAGAGTTCCAAATTCATCTATCTATATACGAGAGAACAGAGTGAAACCTAAACATATAAACTGCTACTGTAGAAGAACGCTTCAACCTCGAAGAACAAAATTTGGTGAGCCAAGTGGGATTTGTGTACTCATCATTACCACCAAGTATCATCAACATTGGGTGAAAAAATATTTGCTGGTATTTCGGAAACTCGTAATTTCTTGGAAGCTTGGCAACCCCTCTCAATAAAAGTGCTTTTCCACCGTCTGTGCCTATGGCTACTTGAAGAGGAAACAAACCATAAAGACAAAACTGAGATCTCCTATATTTTGTCAAGTTTCAAAGAGCTACTAAAAACCATGTTGGATTTAGAGTTACAAATTCATCTATCTATGTAGCAGTGAATAGAGTGAAACCTAAACATATAAACTGCTACTGTAGACGAACGCTTCAACCTAGAAGAACAAAATTTGGTGAGCCAAGTGGGATTTGTGTACTTGTCATTACCACCAAGTATCATCAAGTTTGGGTGAAAAAATATTTGCTGGTTTTTCGGAAACTTGTTATTTCTTAGAAGCTTGGCAACCCCTCTCAATGAAAGTTCTTTTCCACAATCAGTGCCTAGGGCTACTTAAAGAGGAAACATTCCATTGAGACAAAACTGAGACCTCCTTTATTTTGTCAAGTTTCAAACAGCTACTACAAACCATGTTGGATTTAGAGTTCCAAATTCATCTATCTATATAGCAGAGAACAGAGTGAAACCTAAACATAAAAACTGCTACTCTAAACGAACGCTTCAACCTAGAAGAACAAAATTTGTTGAGCCGAGTGGGATTTGTGGACTTGCATTACCACCACGCATCATTAAGATTGGGTGAAAAAATATTTGCTGGTATTTCGGAAACTGGTAATTTCTTGGAAGCTTGGCAACCCCTCTCAATGAATGTGCTTTTCCACAGTCTCAGCTTAGGGCTACTTGAAGCGGAAACAAATCATAGAGACAAAACTGAGAACTCCTTTATTTTGTCAAGTTTCAAAGAGCTACTACAAACCATGTTGGATTTAGAGTTCCAAATTCATCTATCTATATAGCAGAGAACAGAGTGAAACCTAAACATAAAAACTGCTACTGTAAATGAACGCTTCAACCTAGAAGAACAAAATTTGGTGAGCTGAGTTTGATTTGTGGACTTGTCATTACCACCACGTATCATCAAGATTGGGTCAAAAAATATTTGCTGGTATTTCGGAAACTCGTAATATCTTGGAAGCCTGGCAACCCCTCTCAATGAAAGTGCTTTTCCACAGTATCTGCTTAGGGCTACTTGAAGCGGAAACAAATCATAGAGACAAAACTGAGAACTCCTTTATTTTTTCTTGTTTCAAAGAGCTACTACAAACCACATTGTATTTAGAGTTCCAAATTCATCTATCTATATAGGAGAGAACAGAGTGAAACTTAAATATAAAAACTGCTACTGTAGACGAACGCTTCAACCTAGAAGAACAAAATTTGGTGAGCCAAGTGGGATTTGTGTACCGATTTCACCATTAAGTATCATCAAGATGGTGTGAAAAAATATTTGCTGGCAATTCGGAAACTCTTTATTTCTTAGAAGCTTGGCAACCCCTCTCAATGAAAGTGCTTTTCCACAGTCTCTGCTTAGGGGTACTTGAAGCGGAAACAAACCATAGAAACAAAACTGAGAACTCCTTTATTTTGTCAAGTTTCAAAGAGCTACTACAAACCATGTTGGATTTAGAGTTCCAAATTCATCTATCTATACAGCAGAGAACAAAGTGAAACCTAAAAATAAAAACTGCTACTGAAAATGAACGCATCAACCTAGAAGAACAAAGTTTGGTGAGTCAAGTGGGATTTGTGTACCGATCATTACCACCAAGTATCATCAAGATTGGGTGAAAAAATATTTGCTGGTATATCGGAAACTGGTAATTCTTTGGAAGCTTGGCAACCCCTCTCAATGAAAGTGCTTTTCCACCATCTGTGCCTAGGGCTACTTGAAGAGGAAACAAACCATAGAGACAAAACTGAGAACTCCTTTATTTTGTCAAGTTTCAAAGTGCCACTACAAAACATGTTGGATTTCGAGTTCCAAATTCATCTATCTGTATACGAGAGAACAGAGTGAAACCTAAAAATAAAAACTGCTACTGAACGAACGCTTCAACCTAGAAGAACATAATTTGGTGAGCCAATGGGATTTGTGGACTTGTCATTACCACCAGGTATCATCAAGTTTGGGTGAAAAAATATTTGCTGGTATTTCGGAAACTCGTAATTTCTTGGAAGCTTGGCAACCCCTCTCAATGAAAGTGCTTTTAAACAGTCACTGCTTAGGGCTACTTGAAGCGGAAACAAATCGTAGAGACAAAAACTGAGAACTCCTTTATTTTATCAAGTTTCAAAGAGCCACTACAAACCATGTTGGATTTAGAGTTCCAAATTCATCTATCTATATACGAGAGAACAGAGTGAAACCTAAACACATAAACTGCTACTGTAGAAGAACGCTTCAACCTCGAAGAACAAAATTTGGTGAGCCAAGTGGGATTTGTGTACTCATCATTACCACCAAGTATCATCAACATTGGGTGAAAAAATATTTGCTGGTATTTCGGAAACTCGTAATTTCTTGGAAGCTTGGCAACCCCTCTCAATAAAAGTGCTTTTCCACCGTCTGTGCCTATGGCTACTTGAAGAGGAAACAAACCATAAAGACAAAACTGAGATCTCCTATATTTTGTCAAGTTTCAAAGAGCTACTAAAAACCATGTTGGATTTAGAGTTCCAAATTCATCTATCTATGTAGCAGTGAATAGAGTGAAACCTAAACATATAAACTGCTACTGTAGACGAACACTTCAACCTAGAAGAACAAAATTTGGTGAGCCAAGTGGGATTTCTGTACTTGTCATAACCACCAAGTATCATCAAGTTTGTTTGAAAAATATTTGCTGGTTTTTTCGGAAACTTGTTATTTCTTAGAAGCTTGGCAACCCCTCTCAATGAAAGTTCTTTTCCACAGTCAGTGCCTAGCGCTACTTAAAGAGGAAACATTCCATTGAGACAAAACTGAGACCTCCTTTATTTTGTCAAGTTTCAAACAGCTACTACAAACCATGTTGGATTTAGAGTTCCAAATTCATCTATCTATATAGCAGAGAACACAGTGAAACCTAAACATAAAAACTGCTACTGTAAATGAATGCTTCAACCTAGAAGAACAAAATTTGGTGAGCCGAGTTTGATTTGTGGACTTGTCATTACCACCACGTATCATCAAGATTGGGTGAAAAAAATATTTGCTGGTATTTCGGAAACTCGTAATATCTTGGAAGCTTGGCAACCCCTCTCAATGAAAGTGCTTTTCCACAATATCTGCTTAGGGCTACTTGAAGCGGAAACAAATCATAGAGACAAAACTGAGAACTCCTTTATTTTGTCAAGTTTCAAAGAGCTACTACAAACCATATAGTATTTAGAGTTCCAAATTCATCTATCTATATAGGAGAGAACAGAGTGAAACTTAAATATAAAAACTGCTACTGTAGACGAACGCTTCAACCTAGAAGAACAAAATTTGGTGAGCCAAGTGGGATATGTGTACCGATTTCACCATTAAGTATCATCAAGATGGTGTGAAAAAATATTTGCTGGCAATTCGGAAACTCTTTATTTCTTAGAAGCTTGGCAACCCCTCTCAATGAAAGTGCTTTTCCACAGTCTCTGCTTAGGGGTACTTGAAGCGGAAACAAACCATAGAAACAAAACTGAGAACTCCTTTATTTTGTCAAGTTTCAAAGAGCTACTACAAACCATGTTGGATTTAGAGTTCCAAATTCATCTATCTATACAGCAGGGAACAAAGTGAAACCTAAAAATAAAAACTGCTACTGAAAATGAACGCATCAACCTAGAAGAACAAAGTTTGGTGAGTCAAGTGGGATTTGTGTACCGATCATTACCACCAAGTATCATCAAGATTGGGTGAAAAAATATTTGCTGGTATATCGGAAACTGGTAATTCTTTGGAAGCTTGGCAACCCCTCTCAATGAAAGTGCTTTTCCACCATCTGTGCCTAGGACTACTTGAAGAGGAAACAAACCATAGAGACAAAACTGAGAACTCCTTTATTTTGTCAAGTTTCAAAGTGCCACTACAAAACATGTTGGATTTCGAGTTCCAAATTCATCTATCTGTATACGAGAGAACAGAGTGAAACCTAAAAATAAAAACTGCTAGTGAACGAACGCTTCAACCTAGAAGAACATAATTTGGTGAGCCAAGTGGGATTTGTGGACTTGTTATTACCACCACGTATCATCAAGATTGGGTGAAAAAATATTTGCTGGTATTTCGGAAACTCGTAATTTCTTGGAAGCTTGGCAACCCCTCTCAATGAAAGTGCTTTTAAACAGTCACTGCTTAGGGCTACTTGAAGCGGAAACAAATTGTAGAGACAAAACTGAGAACTCCTTTATTTTGTCAAGTTTCAAAGAGCCACTACAAACCATGTTGGATTTAGAGTTCCAAATTCATCTATCTATATACGAGAGAACAGAGTGAAACCTAAACATATAAACTGCTACTGTAGAAGAACGCTTCAACCTCGAAGAACAAAATTTGGTGAGCCAAGTGGGATTTGTGTACTCATCATTACCACCAAGTATCATCAACATTGGGTGAAAAAATATTTGCTGGTATTTCGGAAACTCGTAATTTCTTGGAAGCTTGGCAACCCCTCTCAATAAAAGTGCTTTTCGACCGTCTGTGCCTATGGCTACTTGAAGAGGAAACAAACCATAAAGACAAAACTGAGATCTCCTATATTTTGTCAAGTTTCAAAGAGCTACTAAAAACCATGTTGGATTTAGAGTTCCAAATTCATCTATCTATGTAGCAGTGAATAGAGTGAAACCTAAACATATAAACTGCTACTGTAGACGAACGCTTCAACCTAGAAGAACAAAATTTGGTGAGCCAAGTGGGATTTGTGTACTTGTCATTACCACCAAGTATCATCAAGTTTGGGTGAAAAAATATTTGCTGGTTTTTTGGAAACTTGTTATTTCTTAGAAGCTTGGCAACCCCTCTCAATGAAAGTTCTTTTCCACAATCAGTGCCTAGGGCTACTTAAAGAGGAAACATTCCATTGAGACAAAACTGAGACCTCCTTTATTTTGTCAAGTTTCAAACAGCTACTACATACCATGTTGGATTTAGAGTTCCAAATTCATCTATCTATATAGCAGAGAACAGAGTGAAACCTAAACATAAAAACTGCTACTCTAAACGAACGCTTCAACCTAGAAGAACAAAATTTGTTGAGCCCAGTGGGATTTGTGGACTTGTCATTACCACCACGCATCATTAAGATTGGGTGAAAAAATATTTGCTGGTATTTCGGAAACTGGTAATTTCTTGGAAGCTTGGCAACCCCTCTCAATGAATGTGCTTTTCCACAGTCTCAGCTTAGGGCTACTTGAAGCGGAAACAAATCATAGAGACAAAACTGAGAACTCCTTTATTTTGTCAAGTTTCAAAGAGCTACTACAAACCATGTTGGATTTAGAGTTCCAAATTCATCTATCTATATAGCAGAGAACAGAGTGAAACCTAAACATAAAAACTGCTACTGTAAATGAACGCTTCAACCTAGAAGAACAAAATTTGGTGAGCTGAGTTTGATTTGTGGGCTTGTCATTACCACCACGTATCATCAAGATTGGGTCAAAAAATATTTGATGGTATTTCGGAAACTCGTAATATCTTGGAAGCCTGGCAACCCCTCTCAATGAAAGTGCTTTTCCACAGTATCTGCTTAGGGCTACTTGAAGCGGAAACAAATCATAGAGACAAAACTGAGAACTCCTTTATTTTGTCTTGTTTCAAAGAGCTACTACAAACCACATTGTATTTAGAGTTCCAAATTCATCTATCTATATAGGAGAGAACAGAGTGAAACTTAAATATAAAAACTGCTACTGTAGCCGAACGCTTCAACCTAGAAGAACAAAATTTGGTGAGCCAAGTGGGATTTGTGTACCGATTTCACCATTAAGTATCATCAAGATGGTGTGAAAAAATATTTGCTGGCAATTCGGAAACTCTTTATTTCTTAGAAGCTTGGCAACCCCTCTCAATGAAAGTGCTTTTCCACAGTCTCTGCTTAGGGGTACTTGAAGCGGAAACAAACCATAGAAACAAAACTGAGAACTCCTTTATTTTGTCAAGTTTCAAAGAGCTACTACAAACCATGTTGGATTTAGAGTTCCAAATTCATCTATCTATACAGCAGAGAACAAAGTGAAACCTAAAAATAAAAACTGCTACTGAAAATGAACGCATCAACCTAGAAGAACAAAGTTTGGTGAGTCAAGTGGGATTTGTGTACCGATCATTACCACCAAGTATCATCAAGATTGGGTGAAAAAATATTTGCTGGTATATCGGAAACTGGTAATTCTTTGGAAGCTTGGCAACCCCTCTCAATGAAAGTGCTTTTCCACCATCTGTGCCTAGGGCTACTTGAAGAGGAAACAAACCATAGAGACAAAACTGAGAACTCCTTTATCTTTATTTTGTCAAGTTTCAAAGTGCCACTACAAAACATGTTGGATTTCGAGTTCCAAATTCATCTATCTGTATACGAGAGAACAGAGTGAAACCTAAAAATAAAAACTGCTACTGAACGAACGCTTCAACCTAGAAGAACATAATTTGGTGAGCCAAGTGGGATTTGTGGACTTGTTATTACCACCACGTATCATCAAGATTGGGTGAAAAAATATTTGCTGGTATTTCGGAAACTCGTAATTTCTTGGAAGCTTGGCAACCCCTCTCAATGAAAGTGCTTTTAAACAGTCACTGCATAGGGCTACTTGAAGCCGAAACAAATCGTAGAGACAAAACTGAGAACTCCTTTATTTTGTCAAGTTTCAAGAGCCACTACAAACCATGTGGATTTAGAGTTCCAAATTCATCTATCTATATACGTAGAGAACAGAGTGAAACCTAAACATATAAACTGCTACTGTAGAAGAACGCTTCAACCTCGAAGAACAAAATTTGGTGAGCCAAGTGGGATTTGTGTACTCATCATTACCACCAAGTATCATCAACATTGGGTGAAAAAATATTTGCTGGTATTTCGGAAACTCGTAATTTCTTGGAAGCTTGGACAACCCCTCTCAATAAAAGTGCTTTTCGACCGTCTGTGCCTATGGCTACTTGAAGAGGAAACAAACCATAAAGACAAAACTGAGATCTCCTATATTTTGTCAAGTTTCAAAGAGCTACTAAAAACCATGTTGGATTTAGAGTTCCAAATTCATCTATCTATGTAGCAGTGAATAGAGTGAAACCTAACATATAAACTGCTACTGTAGACGAACGCTTCAACCTAGAAGAACAAAATTTGGTGAGCCAAGTGGGATTTGTGTACTTGTCATTACCACCAAGTATCATCAAGTTTGGGTGAAAAAATATTTGCTGGTTTTTCGGAAACTTGTTATTTCTTAGAAGCTTGGCAACCCTCTCAATGAAAGTTCTTTTCCACAATCAGTGCCTAGGGCTACTTAAAGAGGAAACATTCCATTGAGACAAAACTGAGACCTCCTTTATTTTGTCAAGTTTCAAACAGCTACTACAAACCATGTTGGATTTAGAGTTCCAAATTCATCTATCTATATAGCAGAGAACAGAGTGAAACCTAAACATAAAAACTGCTACTCTAAACGAACGCTTCAACCTAGAAGAAACAAAATTTGTTGAGCCCAGTGGGATTTGTGGACTTGTCATTACCACCACGCATCATTAAGATTGGGTGAAAAAATATTTGCTGTATTTCGGAAACTGGTAATTTCTTGGAAGCTTGGCAACCCCTCTCAATGAATGTGCTTTTCCACAGTCTCAGCTTAGGGCTACTTGAAGCGGAAACAAATCATAGAGACAAAACTGAGAACTCCTTTATTTTGTCAAGTTTCAAAGAGCTACTACAAACCATGTTGGATTTTGAGTTCCAAATTCATCTATCTATATAGCAGAGAACAGAGTGAAACCTAAACATAAAAACTGCTACTGTAAATGAACGCTTCAACCTAGAAGAACAAAATTTGGTGAGCTGAGTTTGATTTGTGGACTTGTCATTACCACCACGTATCATCAAGATTGGGTCAAAAAATATTTGCTGGTATTTCGGAAACTCGTAATATCTTGGAAGCTGGCAACCCCTCTCAATGAAAGTGCTTTTCCACAGTATCTGCTTAGGGCTACTTGAAGCGGAAACAAATCATAGAGACAAAACTGAGAACTCCTTTATTTTGTCTTGTTTCAAAGAGCTACTACAAACCACATTGTATTTAGAGTTCCAAATTCATCTATCTATATAGGAGAGAACAGAGTGAAACTTAAATATAAAAACTGCTACTGTAGCCGAACGCTTCAACCTAGAAGAACAAAATTTGGTGAGCCAAGTGGGATTGTGTACCGATTTCACCATTAAGTATCATCAAGATGGTGTGAAAAAATATTTGCTGGCAATTCGGAAAACTCTTTATTCTTAGAAGCTTGGCAACCCCTCTCAATGAAAGTGCTTTTCCACAGTCTCTGCTTAGGGGTACTTGAAGCGGAAACAAACCATAGAAACAAAACTGAGAACTCTTTATTTTGTCAAGTTTCAAAGAGCTACTACAAACCATGTTGGATTTAGAGTTCCAAATTCATCTATCTATACAGCAGAGAACAAAGTGAAACCTAAAAATAAAAACTGCTACTGAAAATGAACGCATCAACCTAGAAGAACAAAGTTTGGTGAGTCAAGTGGGATTTGTGTCCGATCATTACCACCAAGTATCATCAAGATTGGGTGAAAAAATATTTGCTGGTATATCGGAAACTGGTAATTCTTTGGAAGCTTGGCAACCCCTCTCAATGAAAGTGCTTTTCCACCATCTGTGCCTAGGACTACTTGAAGAGGAAACAAACCATAGAGACAAAACTGAGAACTCCTTTATTTTGTCAAGTTTCAAAGTGCCACTACAAAACATGTTGGATTTCGAGTTCCAAATTCATCTATCTGTATACGAGAGAACAGAGTGAAACCTAAAAATAAAAACTGCTACTGAACGAACGCTTCAACCTAGAAGAACATAATTTGGTGAGCCAAGTGGGATTTGTGGACTTGTTATTACCACCACGTATCATCAAGATTGGGTGAAAAAATATTTGCTGGTATTTCGGAAACTCGTAATTTCTTGGAAGCTTGGCAACCCCTCTCAATGAAAGTGCTTTTAAACAGTCACTGCTTAGGGCTACTTGAAGCGGAAACAAATCGTAGAGACAAAACTGAGAACTCCTTTATTTTGTCAAGTTTCAAAGAGCCACTACAAACCATGTTGGATTTAGAGTTCCAAATTCATCTATCTATATACGAGAGAACAGAGTGAAACCTAAACATATAAACTGCTACTGTAGAAGAACGCTTCAACCTCGAAGAACAAAATTTGGTGAGCCAAGTGGGATTTGTGTACTCATCATTACCACCAAGTATCATCAACATTGGGTGAAAAAATATTTGCTGGTATTTCGGAAACTCGTAATTTCTTGGAAGCTTGGCAACCCCTCTCAATAAAAGTGCTTTTCGACCGTCTGTGCCTATGGCTACTTGAAGAGGAAACAAACCATAAAGACAAAACTGAGATCTCCTATATTTTGTCAAGTTTCAAAGAGCTACTAAAAACCATGTTGGATTTAGAGTTCCAAATTCATCTATCTATGTAGCAGTGAATAGAGTGAAACCTAAACATATAAACTGCTACTGTAGACGAACGCTTCAACCTAGAAGAACAAAATTTGGTGAGCCAAGTGGGATTTGTGTACTTGTCATTACCACCAAGTATCATCAAGTTTGGGTGAAAAAATATTTGCTGGTTTTTCGGAAACTTGTTATTTCTTAGAAGCTTGGCAACCCCTCTCAATGAAAGTTCTTTTCCACAATCAGTGCCTAGGGCTACTTAAAGAGGAAACATTCCATTGAGACAAAACTGAGACCTCCTTTATTTTGTCAAGTTTCAAACAGCTACTACAAACCATGTTGGATTTAGAGTTCCAAATTCATCTATCTGTATAGCAGAGAACAGAGTGAAACCTAAACATAAAAACTGCTACTCTAAACGAACGCTTCAACCTAGAAGAACAAAATTTGTTGAGCCCAGTGGGATTTGTGGACTTGTCATTACCACCACGCATCATTAAGATTGGGTGAAAAAATATTTGCTGGTATTTCGGAAACTGGTAATTTCTTGGAAGCTTGGCAACCCCTCTCAATGAATGTGCTTTTCCACAGTCTCAGCTTAGGGCTACTTGAAGCGGAAACAAATCATAGAGACAAAACTGAGAACTCCTTTATTTTGTCAAGTTTCAAAGAGCTACTACAAACCATGTTGGATTTAGAGTTCCAAATTCATCTATCTATATAGCAGAGAACAGAGTGAAACCTAAACATAAAAACTGCTACTGTAAATGAACGCTTCAACCTAGAAGAACAAAATTTGGTGAGCTGAGTTTGATTTGTGGGCTTGTCATTACCACCACGTATCATTAAGATTGGGTCAAAAAATATTTGATGGTATTTCGGAAACTCGTAATATCTTGGAAGCCTGGCAACCCCTCTCAATGAAAGTGCTTTTCCACAGTATCTGCTTAGGGCTACTTGAAGCGGAAACAAATCATAGAGACAAAACTGAGAACTCCTTTATTTTGTCTTGTTTCAAAGAGCTACTACAAACCACATTGTATTTAGAGTTCCAAATTCATCTATCTATATAGGAGAGAACAGAGTGAAACTTAAATATAAAAACTGCTACTGTAGCCGAACGCTTCAACCTAGAAGAACAAAATTTGGTGAGCCAAGTGGGATTTGTGTACCGATTTCACCATTAAGTATCATCAAGATGGTGTGAAAAAATATTTGCTGGCAATTCGGAAACTCTTTATTTCTTAGAAGCTTGGCAACCCCTCTCAATGAAAGTGCTTTTCCACAGTCTCTGCTTAGGGGTACTTGAAGCGGAAACAAACCATAGAAACAAAACTGAGAACTCCTTTATTTTGTCAAGTTTCAAAGAGCTACTACAAACCATGTTGGATTTAGAGTTCCAAATTCATCTATCTATACAGCAGAGAACAAAGTGAAACCTAAAAATAAAAACTGCTACTGAAAATGAACGCATCAACCTAGAAGAACAAAGTTTGGTGAGTCAAGTGGGATTTGTGTACCGATCATTACCACCAAGTATCATCAAGATTGGGTGAAAAAATATTTGCTGGTATATCGGAAACTGGTAATTCTTTGGAAGCTTGGCAACCCCTCTCAATGAAAGTGCTTTTCCACCATCTGTGCCTAGGGCTACTTGAAGAGGAAACAAACCATAGAGACAAAACTGAGAACTCCTTTATTTTGTCAAGTTTCAAAGTGCCACTACAAAACATGTTGGATTTCGAGTTCCAAATTCATCTATCTGTATACGAGAGAACAGAGTGAAACCTAAAAATAAAAACTGCTACTGAACGAACGCTTCAACCTAGAAGAACATAATTTGGTGAGCCAAGTGGGATTTGTGGACTTGTTATTACCACCACGTATCATCAAGATTGGGTGAAAAAATATTTGCTGGTATTTCGGAAACTCGTAATTTCTTGGAAGCTTGGCAACCCCTCTCAATGAAAGTGCTTTTAAACAGTCACTGCATAGGGCTACTTGAAGCGGAAACAAATCGTAGAGACAAAACTGAGAACTCCTTTATTTTGTCAAGTTTCAAAGAGCCACTACAAACCATGTTGGATTTAGAGTTCCAAATTCATCTATCTATATACGAGAGAACAGAGTGAAACCTAAACATATAAACTGCTACTGTAGAAGAACGCTTCAACCTCGAAGAACAAAATTTGGTGAGCCAAGTGGGATTTGTGTACTCATCATTACCACCAAGTATCATCAACATTGGGTGAAAAAATATTTGCTGGTATTTCGGAAACTCGTAATTTCTTGGAAGCTTGGCAACCCCTCTCAATAAAAGTGCTTTTCGACCGTCTGTGCCTATGGCTACTTGAAGAGGAAACAAACCATAAAGACAAAACTGAGATCTCCTATATTTTGTCAAGTTTCAAAGAGCTACTAAAAACCATGTTGGATTTAGAGTTCCATATTCATCTATCTATGTAGCAGTGAATAGAGTGAAACCTAAACATATAAACTGCTACTGTAGACGAACGCTTCAACCTAGAAGAACAAAATTTGGTGAGCCAAGTGGGATTTGTGTACTTGTCATTACCACCAAGTATCATCAAGTTTGGGTGAAAAAATATTTGCTGGTTTTTCGGAAACTTGTTATTTCTTAGAAGCTTGGCAACCCCTCTCAATGAAAGTTCTTTTCCACAATCAGTGCCTAGGGCTACTTAAAGAGGAAACATTCCATTGAGACAAAACTGAGACCTCCTTTATTTTGTCAAGTTTCAAACAGCTACTACAAACCATGTTGGATTTAGAGTTCCAAATTCATCTATCTGTATAGCAGAGAACAGAGTGAAACCTAAACATAAAAACTGCTACTCTAAACGAACGCTTCAACCTAGAAGAACAAAATTTGTTGAGCCCAGTGGGATTTGTGGACTTGTCATTACCACCACGCATCATTAAGATTGGGTGAAAAAATATTTGCTGGTATTTCGGAAACTGGTAATTTCTTGGAAGCTTGGCAACCCCTCTCAATGAATGTGCTTTTCCACAGTCTCAGCTTAGGGCTACTTGAAGCGGAAACAAATCATAGAGACAAAACTGAGAACTCCTTTATTTTGTCAAGTTTCAAAGAGCTACTACAAACCATGTTGGATTTAGAGTTCCAAATTCATCTATCTATATAGCAGAGAACAGAGTGAAACCTAAACATAAAAACTGCTACTGTAAATGAACGCTTCAACCTAGAAGAACAAAATTTGGTGAGCTGAGTTTGATTTGTGGACTTGTCATTACCACCACGTATCATCAAGATTGGGTCAAAAAATATTTGCTGGTATTTCGGAAACTCGTAATATCTTGGAAGCCTGGCAACCCCTCTCAATGAAAGTGCTTTTCCACAGTATCTGCTTAGGGCTACTTGAAGCGGAAACAAATCATAGAGACAAAACTGAGAACTCCTTTATTTTGTCTTGTTTCAAAGAGCTACTACAAACCACATTGTATTTAGAGTTCCAAATTCATCTATCTATATAGGAGAGAACAGAGTGAAACTTAAATATAAAAACTGCTACTGTAGCCGAACGCTTCAACCTAGAAGAACAAAATTTGGTGAGCCAAGTGGGATTTGTGTACCGATTTCACCATTAAGTATCATCAAGATGGTGTGAAAAAATATTTGCTGGCAATTCGGAAACTCTTTATTTCTTAGAAGCTTGGCAACCCCTCTCAATGAAAGTGCTTTTCCACAGTCTCTGCTTAGGGGTACTTGAAGCGGAAACAAACCATAGAAACAAAACTGAGAACTCCTTTATTTTGTCAAGTTTCAAAGAGCTACTACAAACCATGTTGGATTTAGAGTTCCAAATTCATCTATCTATACAGCAGAGAACAAAGTGAAACCTAAAAATAAAAACTGCTACTGAAAATGAACGCATCAACCTAGAAGAACAAAGTTTGGTGAGTCAAGTGGGATTTGTGTACCGATCATTACCACCAAGTATCATCAAGATTGGGTGAAAAAATATTTGCTGGTATATCGGAAACTGGTAATTCTTTGGAAGCTTGGCAACCCCTCTCAATGAAAGTGCTTTTCCACCATCTGTGCCTAGGGCTACTTGAAGAGGAAACAAACCATAGAGACAAAACTGAGAACTCCTTTATTTTGTCAAGTTTCAAAGTGCCACTACAAAACATGTTGGATTTCGAGTTCCAAATTCATCTATCTGTATACGAGAGAACAGAGTGAAACCTAAAAATAAAAACTGCTACTGAACGAACGCTTCAACCTAGAAGAACATAATTTGGTGAGCCAAGTGGGATTTGTGGACTTGTTATTACCACCACGTATCATCAAGATTGGGTGAAAAAATATTTGCTGGTATTTCGGAAACTCGTAATTTCTTGGAAGCTTGGCAACCCCTCTCAATGAAAGTGCTTTTAAACAGTCACTGCTTAGGGCTACTTGAAGCGGAAACAAATCGTAGAGACAAAACTGAGAACTCCTTTATTTTGTCAAGTTTCAAAGAGCCACTACAAACCATGTTGGATTTAGAGTTCCAAATTCATCTATCTATATACGAGAGAACAGAGTGAAACCTAAACATATAAACTGCTACTGTAGAAGAACGCTTCAACCTCGAAGAACACAATTTGGTGAGCCTAGTGGGATTTGTGTACTCATCATTACCACCAAGTATCATCAACATTGGGTGAAAAAATATTTGCTGGTATTTCGGAAACTCGTAATTTCTTGGAAGCTTGGCAACCAATCACAATAAAAGTGCTTTTCGACCGTCTGTGCCTATGGCTACTTGAAGAGGAAACAAACCATAAAGACAAAACTGAGATCTCCTATATTTTGTCAAGTTTCAAAGAGCTACTAAAAACCATGTTGGATTTAGAGTTCCAAATTCATCTATCTATGTAGCAGTGAATAGAGTGAAACCTAAACATATAAACTGCTACTGTAGACGAACACTTCAACCTAGAAGAACAAAATTTGGTGAGCCAAGTGGGATTTGTGTACTTGTCATTACCACCAAGTATCATCAAGTTTGGGTGAAAAAATATTTGCTGGTTTTTCGGAAACTTGTTATTTCTTAGAAGCTTGGCAACCCCTCTCAATGAAAGTTCTTTTCCACAATCAGTGCCTAGGGCTACTTAAAGAGGAAACATTCCATTGAGACAAAACTGAGACCTCCTTTATTTTGTCAAGTTTCAAACAGCTACTACAAACCATGTTGGATTTAGAGTTCCAAATTCATCTATCTATATAGCAGAGAACAGAGTGAAACCTAAACATAAAAACTGCTACTCTAAACGAACGCTTCAACCTAGAAGAACAAAATTTGTTGAGCCCAGTGGGATTTGTGGACTTGTCATTACCACCACGCATCATTAAGATTGGGTGAAAAAATATTTGCTGGTATTTCGGAAACTGGTAATTTCTTGGAAGCTTGGCAACCCCTCTCAATGAATGTGCTTTTCCACAGTCTCTGCTTAGGGCTACTTGAAGCGGAAACAAATCATAGAGACAAAACTGAGAACTCCTTTATTTTGTCAAGTTTCAAAGAGCTACTACAAACCATGTTGGATTTAGAGTTCCAAATTCATCTATCTATATAGCAGAGAACAGAGTGAAACCTAAACATAAAAACTGCTACTGTAAATGAACGCTTCAACCTAGAAGAACAAAATTTGGTGAGCTGAGTTTGATTTGTGGGCTTGTCATTACCACCACGTATCATCAAGATTGGGTCAAAAAATATTTGATGGTATTTCGGAAACTCGTAATATCTTGGAAGCCTGGCAACCCCTCTCAATGAAAGTGCTTTTCCACAGTATCTGCTTAGGGCTACTTGAAGCGGAAACAAATCATAGAGACAAAACTGAGAACTCCTTTATTTTGTCTTGTTTCAAAGAGCTACTACAAACCACATTGTATTTAGAGTTCCAAATTCATCTATCTATATAGGAGAGAACAGAGTGAAACTTAAATATAAAAACTGCTACTGTAGCCGAACGCTTCAACCCAGAAGAACAAAATTTGGTGAGCCAAGTGGGATTTGTGTACCGATTTCACCATTAAGTATCATCAAGATGGTGTGAAAAAATATTTGCTGGCAATTCGGAAACTCTTTATTTCTTAGAAGCTTGGCAACCCCTCTCAATGAAAGTGCTTTTCCACAGTCTCTGCTTAGGGGTACTTGAAGCGGAAACAAACCATAGAAACAAAACTGAGAACTCCTTTATTTTGTCAAGTTTCAAAGAGCTACTAAAAACCATGTTGGATTTAGAGTTCCAAATTCATCTATCTATACAGCAGAGAACAAAGTGAAACCTAAAAATAAAAACTGCTACTGAAAATGAACGCATCAACCTAGAAGAACAAAGTTTGGTGAGTCAAGTGGGATTTGTGTACCGATCATTACCACCAAGTATCATCAAGATTGGGTGAAAAAATATTTGCTGGTATATCGGAAACTGGTAATTCTTTGGAAGCTTGGCAACCCCTCTCAATGAAAGTGCTTTTCCACCATCTGTGTCTAGGGCTACTTGAAGAGGAAACAAACCATAGAGACAAAACTGAGAACTCCTTTATTTTGTCAAGTTTCAAAGTGCCACTACAAAACATGTTGGATTTCGAGTTCCAAATTCATCTATCTGTATACGAGAGAACAGAGTGAAACCTAAAAATAAAAACTGCTACTGAACGAACGCTTCAACCTAGAAGAACATAATTTGGTGAGCCAAGTGGGATTTGTGGACTTGTTATTACCACCACGTATCATCAAGATTGGGTGAAAAAATATTTGCTGGTATTTCGGAAACTCGTAATTTCTTGGAAGCTTGGGAACCCCTCTCAATGAAAGTGCTTTTAAACAGTCACTGCTTAGGGCTACTTGAAGCGGAAACAAATCGTAGAGACAAAACTGAGAACTCCTTTATTTTGTCAAGTTTCAAAGAGCCACTACAAACCATGTTGGATTTAGAGTTCCAAATTCATCTATCTATATACGAGAGAACAGAGTGAAACCTAAACATATAAACTGCTACTGTAGAAGAACGCTTCAACCTCGAAGAACAAAATTTGGTGAGCCAAGTGGGATTTGTGTACTCATCATTACCACCAAGTATCATAAACATTGGGTGAAAAATATTTGCTGGTATTTCGGAACTCGTAATTTCTTGGAAGCTTGGCAACCAAATCACAATAAAAGTGCTTTTCGACCGTCTGTGCCTATGGCTACTTGAAGAGGAAACAAACCATAAAGACAAAACTGAGATCTCCTATATTTTGTCAAGTTTCAAAGAGCTATAAAAACCATGTTGGATTTAGAGTTCCAAATTCATCTATCTATGTAGCAGTGAAATAGAGTGAAACCTAAACATATAAACTGCTACTGTCGACGAACGCTTCAACCTAGAAGAACAAAAATTTGGTGAGCCAAGTGGGATTTGTGTACTTGTCATTACCACCAAGTATCATCAAGTTTGGGTGAAAAATATTTGCTGGTTTTTCGGAAACTTGTTATTTCTTAGAAGCTTGGCAACCCCTCTCAATGAAAGTTCTTTTCCACAATCAGTGCCTAGGGCTACTTAAAGAGGAAACATTCCATTGAGACAAAACTGAGACCTCCTTTATTTTGTCAAGTTTCAAACAGCTACTACAAACCATGTTGGATTTAGAGTTCCAAATTCATCTATCTATATAGCAGAGAACAGAGTGAAACCTAAACATAAAAACTGCTACTCTAAACGAACGCTTCAACCTAGAAGAACAAAATTTGTTGAGCCCAGTGGGATTTGTGGACTTGTCATTACCACCACGCATCATTAAGATTGGGTGAAAAAATATTTGTGGTATTTCAGAAACTGGTAATTTCTTGGAAGCTTGGCAACCCCTCTCAATGAATGTGCTTTTCCACAGTCTCAGCTTAGGGCTACTTGAAGCGGAAACAAATCATAGAGACAAAACTGAGAACTCCTTTATTTTGTCAAGTTTCAAAGAGCTACTACAAACCATGTTGGATTTAGAGTTCCAAATTCATCTATCTATATAGCAGAGAACAGAGTGAAACCTAAACATAAAAACTGCTACTGTAAATGAACGCTTCAACCTAGAAGAACAAAATTTGGTGAGCTGAGTTTGATTTGTGGACTTGTCATTACCACCACGTATCATCAAGATTGGGTCAAAAAATATTTGCTGGTATTTCGGAAACTCGTAATATCTTGGAAGCCTGGCAACCCCTCTCAATGAAAGTGCTTTTCCACAGTATCTGCTTAGGGCTACTTGAAGCGGAAACAAATCATAGAGACAAAACTGAGAACTCCTTTATTTTGTCAAGTTTCAAAGAGCTACTACAAACCACATTGTATTTAGAGTTCCAAATTCATCTATCTATATAGGAGAGAACAGAGTGAAACTTAAATATAAAAACTGCTACTGTAGCCGAACGCTTCAACCCAGAAGAACAAAATTTGGTGAGCCAAGTGGGATTTGTGTACCGATTTCACCATTAAGTATCATCAAGATGGTGTGAAAAAATATTTGCTGGCAATTCGGAAACTCTTTATTTCTTAGAAGCTTGGCAACCCCTCTCAATGAAAGTGCTTTTCCACAGTCTCTGCTTAGGGGTACTTGAAGCGGAAACAAACCATAGAAACAAAACTGAGAACTCCTTTATTTTGTCAAGTTTCAAAGAGCTACTAAAAACCATGTTGGATTTAGAGTTCCAAATTCATCTATCTATACAGCAGAGAACAAAGTGAAACCTAAAAATAAAAACTGCTACTGAAAATGAACGCATCAACCTAGAAGAACAAAGTTTGGTGAGTCAAGTGGGATTTGTGTACCGATCATTACCACCAAGTATCATCAAGATTGGGTGAAAAAATATTTGCTGGTATATCGGAAACTGGTAATTCTTTGGAAGCTTGGCAACCCCTCTCAATGAAAGTGCTTTTCCACCATCTGTGTCTAGGGCTACTTGAAGAGGAAACAAACCATAGAGACAAAACTGAGAACTCCTTTATTTTGTCAAGTTTCAAAGTGCCACTACAAAACATGTTGGATTTCGAGTTCCAAATTCATCTATCTGTATACGAGAGAACAGAGTGAAACCTAAAAATAAAAACTGCTACTGAACGAACGCTTCAACCTAGAAGAACATAATTTGGTGAGCCAAGTGGGATTTGTGGACTTGTTATTACCACCACGTATCATCAAGATTGGGTGAAAAAATATTTGCTGGTATTTCGGAAACTCGTAATTTCTTGGAAGCTTGGGAACCCCTCTCAATGAAAGTGCTTTTAAACAGTCACTGCTTAGGGCTACTTGAAGCGGAAACAAATCGTAGAGACAAAACTGAGAACTCCTTTATTTTGTCAAGTTTCAAAAAGCCACTACAAACCATGTTGGATTTAGAGTTCCAAATTCATCTATCTATATACGAGAGAACAGAGTGAAACCTAAACATATAAACTGCTACTGTAGAAGAACGCTTCAACCTCGAAGAACAAAATTTGGTGAGCCAAGTGGGATTTGTGTACTCATCATTACCACCAAGTATCATAAACATTGGGTGAAAAAATATTTGCTGGTATTTCGGAAACTCGTAATTTCTTGGAAGCTTGGCAACCAATCACAATAAAAGTGCTTTTCGACCGTCTGTGCCTATGGCTACTTGAAGAGGAAACAAACCATAAAGACAAAACTGAGATCTCCTATATTTTGTCAAGTTTCAAAGAGCTACTAAAAACCATGTTGGATTTAGAGTTCCAAATTCATCTATCTATGTAGCAGTGAATAGAGTGAAACCTAAACATATAAACTGCTACTGTCGACGAACGCTTCAACCTAGAAGAACAAAATTTGGTGAGCCAAGTGGGATTTGTGTACTTGTCATTACCACCAAGTATCATCAAGTTTGGGTGAAAAAATATTTGCTGGTTTTTCGGAAACTTGTTATTTCTTAGAAGCTTGGCAACCCCTCTCAATGAAAGTTCTTTTCCACAATCAGTGCCTAGGGCTACTTAAAGAGGAAACATTCCATTGAGACAAAACTGAGACCTCCTTTATTTTGTCAAGTTTCAAACAGCTACTACAAACCATGTTGGATTTAGAGTTCCAAATTCATCTATCTATATAGCAGAGAACAGAGTGAAACCTAAACATAAAAACTGCTACTCTAAACGAACGCTTCAACCTAGAAGAACAAAATTTGTTGAGCCCAGTGGGATTTGTGGACTTGTCATTACCACCACGCATCATTAAGATTGGGTGAAAAAATATTTGCTGGTATTTCAGAAACTGGTAATTTCTTGGAAGCTTGGCAACCCCTCTCAATGAATGTGCTTTTCCACAGTCTCAGCTTAGGGCTACTTGAAGCGGAAACAAATCATAGAGACAAAACTGAGAACTCCTTTATTTTGTCAAGTTTCAAAGAGCTACTACAAACCATGTTGGATTTAGAGTTCCAAATTCATCTATCTATATAGCAGAGAACAGAGTGAAACCTAAACATAAAAACTGCTACTGTAAATGAACGCTTCAACCTAGAAGAACAAAATTTGGTGAGCTGAGTTTGATTTGTGGACTTGTCATTACCACCACGTATCATCAAGATTGGGTCAAAAAATATTTGCTGGTATTTCGGAAACTCGTAATATCTTGGAAGCCTGGCAACCCCTCTCAATGAAAGTGCTTTTCCACAGTATCTGCTTAGGGCTACTTGAAGCGGAAACAAATCATAGAGACAAAACTGAGAACTCCTTTATTTTGTCAAGTTTCAAAGAGCTACTACAAACCACATTGTATTTAGAGTTCCAAATTCATCTATCTATATAGGAGAGAACAGAGTGAAACTTAAATATAAAAACTGCTACTGTAGACGAACGCTTCAACCTAGAAGAACAAAATTTGGTGAGCCAAGTGGGATTTGTGTACCGATTTCACCATTAAGTATCATCAAGATGGTGTGAAAAAACATTTGCTGGCAATTCGGAAACTCTTTATTTCTTAGAAGCTTGGCAACCCCTCTCAATGAAAGTGCTTTTCCACAGTCTCTGCTTAGGGGTACTTGAAGCAGAAACAAACCATAGAAACAAAACTGAGAACTCCTTTATTTTGTCAAGTTTCAAAGAGCTACTACAAACCATGTTGGATTTAGAGTTCCAAATTCATCTATCTATACAGCAGAGAACAAAGTGAAACCTAAAAATAAAAACTGCTACTGAAAATGAACGCATCAACCTAGAAGAACAAAGTTTGGTGAGTCAAGTGGGATTTGTGTACCGATCATTACCACCAAGTATCATCAAGATTGGGTGAAAAAATATTTGCTGGTATATCGGAAACTGGTAATTCTTTGGAAGCTTGGCAACCCCTCTCAATGAAAGTGCTTTTCCACCATCTGTGCCTAGGGCTACTTGAAGAGGAAACAAACCATAGAGACAAAACTGAGAACTCCTTTATTTTGTCAAGTTTCAAAGTGCCACTACAAAACATGTTGGATTTCGAGTTCCAAATTCATCTATCTGTATACGAGAGAACAGAGTGAAACCTAAAAATAAAAACTGCTACTGAACGAACGCTTCAACCTAGAAGAATATAATTTGGTGAGCCAAGTGGGATTTGTGGACTTGTCATTACCACCAGGTATCATCAAGATTGGGTGAAAAAATATTTGCTGGTATTTCGGAAACTCGTAATTTCTTGGAAGCTTGGCAACCCCTCTCAATGAAAGTGCTTTTATACAGTCACTGCTTAGGGCTACTTGAAGCGGAAACAAATCATAGAGACAAAACTGAGAACTCCTTTATTTTGTCAAGTTTCAAAGAGCCACTACAAACCATGTTGGATTTAGAGTTCCAAATTCATCTATCTATATACGAGAGAACAGAGTGAAACCTAAACATATAAACTGCTACTGTAGAAGAACGCTTCAACCTCGAAGAACAAAATTTGGTGAGCCAAGTGGGATTTGTGTACTCATCATTACCACCAAGTATCATCAACATTGGGTGAAAAAATATTTGCTGGTATTTCGGAAACTCGTAATTTCTTGGAAGCTTGGCAACCCCTCTCAATAAAAGTGCTTTTCCACCGTCTGTGCCTATGGCTACTTGAAGAGGAAACAAACCATAAAGACAAAACTGAGATCTCCTATATTTTGTCAAGTTTCAAAGAGCTACTAAAAACCATGTTGGATTTAGAGTTCCAAATTCATCTATCTATGTAGCAGTGAATAGAGTGAAACCTAAACATATAAACTGCTACTGTAGACGAACGCTTCAACCTAGAAGAACAAAATTTGGTGAGCCAAGTGGGATTTGTGTACTTGTCATTACCACCAAGTATCATCAAGTTTGGGTGAAAAAATATTTGCTGGTTTTTCGGAAACTTGTTATTTCTTAGAAGCTTGGCAACCCCTCTCAATGAAAGTTCTTTTCCACAATCAGTGCCTAGGGCTACTTAAAGAGGAAACATTCCATTGAGACAAAACTGAGACCTCCTTTATTTTGTCAAGTTTCAAACAGCTACTACAAACCATGTTGGATTTAGAGTTCCAAATTCATCTATCTATATAGCAGAGAACAGAGTGAAACCTAAACATAAAAACTGCTACTCTAAACGAACGCTTCAACCTAGAAGAACAAAATTTGTTGAGCCGAGTGGGATTTGTGGACTTGTCATTACCACCACGCATCATTAAGATTGGGTGAAAAAATATTTGCTGGTATTTCGGAAACTGGTAATTTCTAGGAAGCTTGGTAACCCCTCTCAATGAATGTGCTTTTCCACAGTCTCTGCTTAGGGCTACTTGAAGCGGAAACAAATCATAGAGACAAAACTGAGAACTCCTTTATTTTGTCAAGTTTCAAAGAGCTACTACAAACCATGTTGGATTTAGAGTTCCAAATTCATCTATCTATATAGCAGAGAACAGAGTGAAACCTAAACATAAAAACTGCTACTGTAAATGAACGCTTCAACCTAGAAGAACAAAATTTGGTGAGCCGAGTTTGATTTGTGGACTTGTCATTACCACCACGTATCATCAAGATTGGGTGAAAAAATATTTGCTGGTATTTCGGAAACTCGTAATATCTTGGAAGCTTGGCAACCCCTCTCAATGAAAGTGCTTTTCCACAGTATCTGCTTAGGGCTACTTGAAGCGGAAACAAATCATAGAGACAAAACTGAGAACTCCTTTATTTTGTCAAGTTTCAAAGAGCTACTACAAATCATATTGTATTTAGAGTTCCAAATTCATCTATCTATATAGTAGAGAACAGAGTGAAACTTAAATATAAAAACTGCTACTGTAGACGAACGCTTCAACCTAGAAGAACAAAATTTGGTGAGCCAAGTGGGATTTGTGTACCGATTTCACCATTAAGTATCATCAAGATGGTGTGAAAAAATATTTGCTGGCAATTCGGAAACTCTTTATTTCTTAGAAGCTTGGCAACCCCTCTCAATGAAAGTGCTTTTCCACAGTCTCTGCTTAGGGGTACTTGAAGCGAAAACAAATCGTAGAGACAAAACTGAGAACTCCTTTATTTTGTCAAGTTTCAAAGAGCCACTACAAACCATGTTGGATTTAGAATTCCAAATTCATCTATCTATATAGGAGAGAACAGTGTGAAACCTAAACATATAAACTGCTACTGTAGAAGAACGCTTCAACCTCGAAGAACAAAATTTGGTGAGCCAAGTGGGATTTGTGTAGTCATCATTACCACCAAGTATCATCAACATTGGGTGAAAAAATATTTGCTGGTATTTCGGAAACTCGTAATTTCTTGGAAGCTTGGCAACCCCTCTCAATAAAAGTGCTTTTCCACCGTCTGTGCCTATGGCTACTTGAAGAGGAAACAAACCATAAAGACAAAACTGAGATCTCCTATATTTTGTCAAGTTTCAAAGAGCTACAACAAACCATGTTGGATTTAGAGTTCCAAATTCATCTATCTATATAGCAGAGAACAGAGTGAAACCTAAACATAAAAACTGCTACTCTAAACGAACGCTTCAACCTAGAAGAACAAAATTTGTTGAGCCGAGTGGGATTTGTGGACTTGTCATTACCACCACGCATCATTAAGATTGGGTGAAAAAATATTTGCTGGTATTTCGGAAACTGGTAATTTCTTGGAAGCTTGGCAACCCCTCTCAATGAATGTGCTTTTCCACAGTGTCTGCTTAGGGCTACTTGAAGCGGAAACAAATCATAGAAACAAAACTGAGAACTCCTTTATTTTGTCAAGTTTCAAAGAGCTACTACAAACCATGTTGGATTTAGAGTTCCAAATTCATCTATCTATATAGCAGAGAACACAGTGAAACCTAAACATAAAAACTGCTACTGTAAATGAACGCTTCAACCTAGAAGAACAAAATTTGGTGAGCTGAGTTTGATTTGTGGACTTGTCATTACCACCACGTATCATCAAGATTGGGTGAAAAAATATTTGCTGGTATTTCGGAAACTCGTAATATCTTGGAAGCCTGGCAACCCCTCTCAATGAAAGTGCTTTTCCACAGTATCTGCTTAGGGCTACTTGAAGCGGAAACAAATCATAGAGACAAAACTGAGAACTCCTTTATTTTGTCAAGTTTCAAAGAGCTACTAAAAACCACATTGTATTTAGAGTTCCAAATTCATCTATCTATATAGGAGAGAACAGAGTGAAACTTAAATATAAAAACTGCTACTGTAGACGAACGCTTCAACCTAGAAGAACAAAATTTTTTGAGCCAAGTGGGATTTGTGTACCGATTTCAGCATTAAGTATCATCAAGATGGTGTGAAAAAATATTTGCTGGCAATTCGGACACTCTTTATTTCTTAGAAGCTTGGCAACCCCTCTCAATGAAAGTGCTTTTCCACAGTCTCTGCTTAGGGGTACTTGAAGCGGAAACAAACCATAGAAACAAAACTGAGAACTCCTTTATTTTGTCAAGTTTCAAAGAGCTACTACAAACCATGTTGGATTTAGAGTTCCAAATTCATCTATCTATACAGCAGAGAACAAAGTGAAACCTAAAAATAAAAACTGCTACTGAAAATGAACGCATCAACCTAGAAGAACAAAGTTTGGTGAGTCAAGTGGGATTTGTGTACCGATCATTACCACCAAGTATCATCAAGATTGGGTGAAAAAATATTTGCTGGTATATCGGAAACTGGTAATTCTTTGGAAGCTTGGCAACCCCTCTCAATGAAAGTGCTTTTCCACCATCTGTGCCTAGGGCTACTTGAAGAGGAAACAAACCATAGAGACAAAACTGAGAACTCCTTTATTTTGTCAAGTTTCAAAGTGCCACTACAAAACATGTTGGATTTCGAGTTCCAAATTAATCTATCTGTATACGAGAGAACAGAGTGAAACCTAAAAATAAAAACTGCTACTGAACGAACGCTTCAACCTAGAAGAACATAATTTGGTGAGCCAAGTGGGATTTGTGGACTTGTCATTACCACCACGTATCATCAAGATTGGGTGAAAAAATATTTGCTGGTATTTCGGAAACTCGTAATTTCTTGGAAGCTTGGCAACCCCTCTCAATGAAAGTGCTTTTAAACAGTCACTGCTTAGGGCTACTTGAAGCGGAAACAAATCGTAGAGACAAAACTGAGAACTCCTTTATTTTATCAAGTTTCAAAGAGCCACTACAAACCATGTTGGATTTAGAGTTCCAAATTCATCTATCTATATACGAGAGAACAGAGTGAAACCTAAACACATAAACTGCTACTGTAGAAGAACGCTTCAACCTCGAAGAACAAAATTTGGTGAGCCAAGTGGGATTTGTGTACTCATCATTACCACCAAGTATCATCAACATTGGGTGAAAAAATATTTGCTGGTATTTCGGAAACTCGTAATTTCTTGGAAGCTTGGCAACCCCTCTCAATAAAAGTGCTTTTCCACCGTCTGTGCCTATGGCTACTTGAAGAGGAAACAAACCATAAAGACAAAACTGAGATCTCCTATATTTTGTCAAGTTTCAAAGAGCTACTAAAAACCATGTTGGATTTAGAGTTCCAAATTCATCTATCTATGTAAAAGTGAATAGAGTGAAACCTAAACATATAAACTGCTACTGTAGACGAACGCTTCAACCTAGAAGAACAAAATTTGGTGAGCCAAGTGGGATTTGTGTACTTGTCATTACCACCAAGTATCATCAAGTTTGGGTGAAAAAATATTTGCTGGTTTTTCGGAAACTTGTTATTTCTTAGAAGCTTGGCAACCCCTCTCAATGAAAGTTCTTTTCCACAGTCAGTGCCTAGCGCTACTTAAAGAGGAAACATTCCATTGAGACAAAACTGAGACCTCCTTTATTTTGTCAAGTTTCAAACAGCTACTACAAACCATGTTGGATTTAGAGTTCCAAATTCATCTATCTATATAGCAGAGAACACAGTGAAACCTAAACATAAAAACTGCTACTGTAAATGAACGCTTCAACCTAGAAGAACAAAATTTGGTGAGCCGAGTTTGATTTGTGGACTTGTCATTACCACCACGTATCATCAAGATTGGGTGAAAAAATATTTGCTGGTATTTCGGAAACTCGTAATATCTTGGAAGCTTGGCAACCCCTCTCAATGAAAGTGCTTTTCCACAATATCTGCTTAGGGCTACTTGAAGCGGAAACAAATCATAGAGACAAAACTGAGAACTCCTTTATTTTGTCAAGTTTCAAAGAGCTACTACAAACCATATAGTATTTAGAGTTCCAAATTCATCTATCTATATAGGAGAGAACAGAGTGAAACTTAAATATAAAAACTGCTACTGTAGACGAACGCTTCAACCTAGAAGAACAAAATTTGGTGAGCCAAGTGGGATTTGTGTACCGATTTCACCATTAAGTATCATCAAGATGGTGTGAAAAAATATTTGCTGGCAATTCGGAAACTCTTTATTTCTTAGAAGCTTGGCAACCCCTCTCAATGAAAGTGCTTTTCCACAGTCTCTGCTTAGGGGTACTTGAAGCGGAAACAAACCATAGAAACAAAACTGAGAACTCCTTTATTTTGTCAAGTTTCAAAGAGCTACTACAAACCATGTTGGATTTAGAGTTCCAAATTCATCTATCTATACAGCAGAGAACAAAGTGAAACCTAAAAATAAAAACTGCTACTGAAAATGAACGCATTAACCTAGAAGAACAAAGTTTGGTGAGTCAAGTGGGATTTGTGTACCGATCATTACCACCAAGTATCATCAAGATTGGGTGAAAAAATATTTGCTGGTATATCGGAAACTGGTAATTCTTTGGAAGCTTGGCAACCCCTCTCAATGAAAGTGCTTTTCCACCATCTGTGCCTAGGGCTACTTGAAGAGGAAACAAACCATAGAGACAAAACTGAGAACTCCTTTATTTTGTCAAGTTTCAAAGTGCCACTACAAAACATGTTGGATTTCGAGTTCCAAATTCATCTATCTGTATACGAGAGAACAGAGTGAAACCTAAAAATAAAAACTGCTACTGAACGAACGCTTCAACCTAGAAGAACATAATTTGGTGAGCCAAGTGGGATTTGTGGACTTGTTATTACCATCACGTATCATCAAGATTGGGTGAAAAAATATTTGCTGGTATTTCGGAAACTCGTAATTTCTTGGAAGCTTGGCAACCCCTCTCAATGAAAGTGCTTTTAAACAGTCACTGCTTAGGGCTACTTGAAGCGGAAACAAATCGTAGAGACAAAACTGAGAACTCCTTTATTTTGTCAAGTTTCAAAGAGCCACTACAAACCATGTTGGATTTAGAGTTCCAAATTCATCTATCTATATACGAGAGAACAGAGTGAAACCTAAACATATAAACTGCTACTGTAGAAGAACGCTTCAACCTCGAAGAACAAAATTTGGTGAGCCAAGTGGGATTTGTGTACTCATCATTACCACCAAGTATCATCAACATTGGGTGACAAAATATTTGCTGGTATTTCGGAAACTCGTAATATCTTGGAAGCTTGGCAACCCCTCTCAATGAAAGTGCTTTTCCACAGTATCTGCTTAGGGCTACTTGAAGCGGAAACAAATCATAGAGACAAAACTGAGAACTCCTTTATTTTGTCAAGTTTCAAAGAGCTACTACAAATCATATTGTATTTAGAGTTCCAAATTCATCTATCTATATAGGAGAGAACAGAGTGAAACTTAAATATAAAAACTGCTACTGTAGACGAACGCTTCAACCTAGAAGAACAAAATTTGGTGAGCCAAGTGGGATTTGTGTACCGATTTCACCATTAAGTATCATCAAGATGGTGTGAAAAAATATTTGCTGGCAATTCGGAAACTCTTTATTTCTTAGAAGCTTGGCAACCCCTCTCAATGAAAGTGCTTTTCCACAGTCTCTGCTTAGGGGTACTTGAAGCGAAAACAAATCGTAGAGACAAAACTGAGAACTCCTTTATTTTGTCAAGTTTCAAAGAGCCACTACAAACCATGTTGGATTTAGAATTCCAAATTCATCTATCTATATACGAGAGAACAGTGTGAAACCTAAACATATAAACTGCTACTGTAGAAGAACGCTTCAACCTCGAAGAACAAAATTTGGTGAGCCAAGTGGGATTTGTGTAGTCATCATTACCACCAAGTATCATCAACATTGGGTGAAAAAATATTTGCTGGTATTTCGGAAACTCGTAATTTCTTGGAAGCTTGGCAACCCCTCTCAATAAAAGTGCTTTTCCACCGTCTGTGCCTATGGCTACTTGAAGAGGAAACAAACCATAAAGACAAAACTGAGATCTCCTATATTTTGTCAAGTTTCAAAGAGCTACAACAAACCATGTTGGATTTAGAGTTCCAAATTCATCTATCTATATAGCAGAGAACAGAGTGAAACCTAAACATAAAAACTGCTACTCTAAACGAACGCTTCAACCTAGAAGAACAAAATTTGTTGAGCCAAGTGGGATTTGTGGACTTGTCATTACCACCACGCATCATTAAGATTGGGTGAAAAAATATTTGCTGGTATTTCGGAAACTGGTAATTTCTTGGAAGCTTGGCAACTCCTCTCAATGAATGTGCTTTTCCACAGTCTCTGCTTAGGGCTACTTGAAGCGGAAACAAATCATAGAGACAAAACTGAGAACTCCTTTATTTTGTAAAGTTTCAAAGAGCTACTACAAACCATGTTGGATTTAGAGTTCCAAATTCATCTATCTATATAGCAGAGAACAGAGTGAAACCTAAACATAAAAACTGCTACTGTAAATGAACGCTTCAACCTAGAAGAACAAAATTTGGTGAGCTGAGTTTGATTTGTGGACTTGTCATTACCACCACGTATCATCAAGATTGGGTGAAAAAATATTTGCTGGTATTTCGGAAACTCGTAATATCTTGGAAGCCTGGCAACCCCTCTCAATGAAAGTGCTTTTCCACAGTATCTGCTTAGGGCTACTTGAAGCGGAAACAAATCATAGAGACAAAACTGAGAACTCCTTTATTTTGTCAAGTTTCAAAGAGCTACTAAAAACCACATTGTATTTAGAGTTCCAAATTCATCTATCTATATAGGAGAGAACAGAGTGAAACTTAAATATAAAAACTGCTACTGTAGACGAACGCTTCAACCTAGAAGAACAAAATTTTTTGAGCCATGTGGGATTTGTGTACCGATTTCAGCATTAAGTATCATCAAGATGGTGTGAAAAAATATTTGCTGGCAATTCGGACACTCTTTATTTCTTAGAAGCTTGGCAACCCCTCTCAATGAAAGTGCTTTTCCACAGTCTCTGCTTAGGGGTACTTGAAGCGGAAACAAACCATAGAAACAAAACTGAGAACTCCTTTATTTTGTCAAGTTTCAAAGAGCTACTACAAACCATGTTGGATTTAGAGTTCCAAATTCATCTATCTATACAGCAGAGAACAAAGTGAAACCTAAAAATAAAAACTGCTACTGAAAATGAACGCATCAACCTAGAAGAACAAAGTTTGGTGAGTCAAGTGGGATTTGTGTACCGATCATTACCACCAAGTATCATCAAGATTGGGTGAAAAAATATTTGCTGGTATATCGGAAACTGGTAATTCTTTGGAAGCTTGGCAACCCCTCTCAATGAAAGTGCTTTTCCACCATCTGTGCCTAGGGCTACTTGAAGAGGAAACAAACCATAGAGACAAAACTGAGAACTCCTTTATTTTGTCAAGTTTCAAAGTGCCACTACAAACATGTTGGATTTCGAGTTCCAAATTCATCTATCTGTATACGAGAGAACAGAGTGAAACCTAAAAATAAAAACTGCTACTGAACGAACGCTTCAACCTAGAAGAACATAATTTGGTGAGCCAAGTGGGATTTGTGGACTTGTCATTACCACCACGTATCATCAAGATTGGGTGAAAAAATATTTGCTGGTATTTCGGAAACTCGTAATTTCTTGGAAGCTTGGCAACCCCTCTCAATGAAAGTGCTTTTAAACAGTCACTGCTTAGGGCTACTTGAAGCGGAAACAAATCGTAGAGACAAAACTGAGAACTCCTTTATTTTATCAAGTTTCAAAGAGCCACTACAAACCATGTTGGATTTAGAGTTCCAAATTCATCTATCTATATACGAGAGAACAGAGTGAAACCTAAACACATAAACTGCTACTGTAGAAGAACGCTTCAACCTCGAAGAACAAAATTTGGTGAGCCAAGTGGGATTTGTGTACTCATCATTACCACCAAGTATCATCAACATTGGGTGAAAAAATATTTGCTGGTATTTCGGAAACTCGTAATTTCTTGGAAGCTTGGCAACCCCTCTCAATAAAAGTGCTTTTCCACCGTCTGTGCCTATGGCTACTTGAAGAGGAAACAAACCATAAAGACAAAACTGAGATCTCCTATATTTTGTCAAGTTTCAAAGAGCTACTAAAAACCATGTTGGATTTAGAGTTCCAAATTCATCTATCTATGTAAAAGTGAATAGAGTGAAACCTAAACATATAAACTGCTACTGTAGACGAACGCTTCAACCTAGAAGAACAAAATTTGGTGAGCCAAGTGGGATTTGTGTACTTGTCATTACCACCAAGTATCATCAAGTTTGGGTGAAAAAATATTTGCTGGTTTTTCGGAAACTTGTTATTTCTTAGAAGCTTGGCAACCCCTCTCAATGAAAGTTCTTTTCCACAGTCAGTGCCTAGCGCTACTTAAAGAGGAAACATTCCATTGAGACAAAACTGAGACCTCCTTTATTTTGTCAAGTTTCAAACAGCTACTACAAACCATGTTGGATTTAGAGTTCCAAATTCATCTATCTATATAGCAGAGAACACAGTGAAACCTAAACATAAAAACTGCTACTGTAAATGAACGCTTCAACCTAGAAGAACAAAATTTGGTGAGCCGAGTTTGATTTGTGGACTTGTCATTACCACCACGTATCATCAAGATTGGGTGAAAAAATATTTGCTGGTATTTCGGAAACTCGTAATATCTTGGAAGCTTGGCAACCCCTCTCAATGAAAGTGCTTTTCCACAATATCTGCTTAGGGCTACTTGAAGCGGAAACAAATCATAGAGACAAAACTGAGAACTCCTTTATTTTGTCAAGTTTCAAAGAGCTACTACAAACCATATAGTATTTAGAGTTCCAAATTCATCTATCTATATAGGAGAGAACAGAGTGAAACTTAAATATAAAAACTGCTACTGTAGACGAACGCTTCAACCTAGAAGAACAAAATTTGGTGAGCCAAGTGGGATTTGTGTACCGATTTCACCATTAAGTATCATCAAGATGGTGTGAAAAAATATTTGCTGGCAATTCGGAAACTCTTTATTTCTTAGAAGCTTGGCAACCCCTCTCAATGAAAGTGCTTTTCCACAGTCTCTGCTTAGGGGTACTTGAAGCGGAAACAAACCATAGAAACAAAACTGAGAACTCCTTTATTTTGTCAAGTTTCAAAGAGCTACTACAAACCATGTTGGATTTAGAGTTCCAAATTCATCTATCTATACAGCAGAGAACAAAGTGAAACCTAAAAATAAAAACTGCTACTGAAAATGAACGCATTAACCTAGAAGAACAAAGTTTGGTGAGTCAAGTGGGATTTGTGTACCGATCATTACCACCAAGTATCATCAAGATTGGGTGAAAAAATATTTGCTGGTATATCGGAAACTGGTAATTCTTTGGAAGCTTGGCAACCCCTCTCAATGAAAGTGCTTTTCCACCATCTGTGCCTAGGGCTACTTGAAGAGGAAACAAACCATAGAGACAAAACTGAGAACTCCTTTATTTTGTCAAGTTTCAAAGTGCCACTACAAAACATGTTGGATTTCGAGTTCCAAATTCATCTATCTATATACGAGAGAACAGAGTGAAACCTAAACATATAAACTGCTACTGTAGAAGAACGCTTCAACCTCGAAGAACAAAATTTGGTGAGCCAAGTGGGATTTGTGTACTCATCATTACCACCAAGTATCATCAACATTGGGTGAAAAAATATTTGCTGGTATTTCGGAAACTCGTAATTTCTTGGAAGCTTGGCAACCCCTCTCAATAAAAGTGCTTTTCGACCGTCTGTGCCTATGGCTACTTGAAGAGGAAACAAACCATAAAGACAAAACTGAGATCTCCTATATTTTGTCAAGTTTCAAAGAGCTACTAAAAACCATGTTGGATTTAGAGTTCCAAATTCATCTATCTATGTAGCAGTGAATAGAGTAAAACCTAAACATATAAACTGCTACTGTAGACGAACGCTTCAACCTAGAAGAACAAAATTTGGTGAGCCAAGTGGGATTTGTGTACTTGTCATTACCACCAAGTATCATCAAGTTTGGGTGAAAAAATATTTGCTGGTTTTTCGGAAACTTGTTATTTCTTAGAAGCTTGGCAACCCCTCTCAATGAAAGTTCTTTTCCACAATCAGTGCCTAGGGCTACTTAAAGAGGAAACATTCCATTGAGACAAAACTGAGACCTCCTTTATTTTGTCAAGTTTCAAACAGCTACTACAAACCATGTTGGATTTAGAGTTCCAAATTCATCTATCTATATAGCAGAGAACAGAGTGAAACCTAAACATAAAAACTGCTACTCTAAACGAACGCTTCAACCTAGAAGAACAAAATTTGTTGAGCCCAGTGGGATTTGTGGACTTGTCATTACCACCACGCATCATTAAGATTGGGTGAAAAAATATTTGCTGGTATTTCGGAAACTGGTAATTTCTTGGAAGCTTGGCAACCCCTCTCAATGAATGTGCTTTTCCACAGTCTCAGCTTAGGGCTACTTGAAGCGGAAACAAATCATAGAGACAAAACTGAGAACTCCTTTATTTTGTCAAGTTTCAAAGAGCTACTACAAACCATGTTGGATTTAGAGTTCCAAATTCATCTATCTATATAGCAGAGAACAGAGTGAAACCTAAACATAAAAACTGCTACTGTAAATGAACGCTTCAACCTAGAAGAACAAAATTTGGTGAGCTGAGTTTGATTTGTGGACTTGTCATTACCACCACGTATCATCAAGATTGGGTCAAAAAATATTTGCTGGTATTTCGGAAACTCGTAATATCTTGGAAGCCTGGCAACCCCTCTCAATGAAAGTGCTTTTCCACAGTATCTGCTTAGGGCTACTTGAAGCGGAAACAAATCATAGAGACAAAACTGAGAACTCCTTTATTTTGTCAAGTTTCAAAGAGCTACTACAAACCACATTGTATTTAGAGTTCCAAATTCATCTATCTATATAGGAGAGAACAGAGTGAAACTTAAATATAAAAACTGCTACTGTAGACGAACGCTTCAACCTAGAAGAACAAAATTTGGTGAACCAAGTGGGATTTGTGTACCGATTTCACCATTAAGTATCATCAAGATGGTGTGAAAAAATATTTGCTGGCAATTCGGAAACTCTTTATTTCTTAGAAGCTTGGCAACCCCTCTCAATGAAAGTGCTTTTCCACAGTCTCTGCTTAGGGGTACTTGAAGCAGAAACAAACCATAGAAAGAAAACTGAGAAGTCCTTTATTTTGTCAAGTTTCAAAGAGCTACTACAAACCATGTTGGATTTAGAGTTCCAAATTCATCTATCTATACAGCAGAGAACAAAGTGAAACCTAAAAATAAAAACTGCTACTGAAAATGAACGCATCAACCTAGAAGAACAAAGTTTGGTGAGTCAAGTGGGATTTGTGTACCGATCATTACCACCAAGTATCATCAAGATTGGGTGAAAAAATATTTGCTGGTATATCGGAAACTGGTAATTCTTTGGAAGCTTGGCAACCCCACTCAATGAAAGTGCTTTTCCACCATCTGTGCCTAGGGCTACTTGAAGAGGAAACAAACCATAGAGACAAAACTGAGAACTCCTTTATTTTGTCAAGTTTCAAAGTGCCACTACAAAACATGTTGGATTTCGAGTTCCAAATTCATCTATCTGTATACGAGAGAACAGAGTGAAACCTAAAAATAAAAACTGCTACTGAACGAACGCTTCAACCTAGAAGAACATAATTTGGTGAGCCAAGTGGGATTTGTGGACTTGTCATTACCACCAGGTATCATCAAGATTGGGTGAAAAAATATTTGCTGGTATTTCGGAAACTCGTAATTTCTTGGAAGCTTGGCAACCCCTCTCAATGAAAGTGCTTTTAAACAGTCACTGCTTAGGGCTACTTGAAGCAGAAACAAATCGTAGAGACAAAACTGAGAACTCCTTTATTTTGTCAAGTTTCAAAGAGCCACTACAAACCATGTTGGATTTAGAGTTCCAAATTCATCTATCTATATACGAGAGAACAGAGTGAAACCTAAACATATAAACTGCTACTGTAGAAGAATGCTTCAACCTCGAAGAACAAAATTTGGTGAGCCAAGTGGGATTTGTGTACTCATCATTACCACCAAGTATCATCAACATTGGGTGAAAAAATATTTGCTGGTATTTCGGAAACTCGTAATTTCTTGGAAGCTTGGCAACCCCTCTCAATAAAAGTGCTTTTCGACCGTCTGTGCCTATGGCTACTTGAAGAGGAAACAAACCATAAAGACAAAACTGAGATCTCCTATATTTTGTCAAGTTTCAAAGAGCTACTAAAAACCATGTTGGATTTAGAGTTCCAAATTCATCTATCTATGTAGCAGTGAATAGAGTGAAACCTAAACATATAAACTGCTACTGTAGACGAACGCTTCAACCTAGAAGAACAAAATTTGGTGAGCCAAGTGGGATTTGTGTACTTGTCATTACCACCAAGTATCATCAAGTTTGGGTGAAAAAATATTTGCTGGTTTTTCGGAAACTTGTTATTTCTTAGAAGCTTGGCAACCCCTCTCAATGAAAGTTCTTTTCCACAGTCAGTGCCTAGGGCTACTTAAAGAGGAAACATTCCATTGAGACAAAACTGAGACCTCCTTTATTTTGTCAAGTTTCAAAGAGCTACTACAAACCATGTTGGATTTAGAGTTCCAAATTCATCTATCTATATAGCAGAGAACAGAGTGAAACCTAAACATAAAAACTGCTACTGTAAATGAACGCTTCAACCTAGAAGAACAAAATTTGGTGAGCCGAGTTTGATTTGTGGACTTGTCATTACCACCACGTATCATCAAGATTGGGTGAAAAAATATTTGCTGGTATTTCGGAAACTCGTAATATCTTGGAAGCTTGGCAACCCCTCTCAATGAAAGTGCTTTTCCACTTTATCTGCTTAGGGCTACTTGAAGTGGAAACAAATCAAAGAGACAAAACTGAGAACTCCTTTATTTTGTCAAGTTTCAAAGAGCTACTACAAACCATATTGTATTTAGAGTTCCAAATTCATCTATCTATATAGGAGAGAACAGAGTGAAACTTAAATATAAAAACTGCTATTGTAGACGAACGCTTCAACCTAGAAGAACAAAATTTGGTGAGCCAAGTGGGATTTGTGTACCGATTTCACCATTAAGTATCATCAAGATGGTGTGAAAAAATATTTGCTGGCAATTCGGAAACTCTTTATTTCTTAGAAGCTTGGCAACCCCTCTCAATGAAAGTGCTTTTCCACAGTCTCTGCTTAGGGGTACTTGAAGCGAAAACAAATCGTAGAGACAAAATTGAGAACTCCTTTATTTTGTCAAGTTTCAAAGAGCCACTACAAACCATGTTGGATTTAGTGTTCCAAATTCATCTATCTATATACGAGAGAACTGAGTGAAACCTAAACATATAAACTGCTACTATAGAAGAACGCTTCAACCTCGAAGAACAAAATTTGGTGAGCCAAGTGGGATTTGTGTAGTCATCATTACCACCAAGTATCATCAACATTGGGTGAAAAAATATTTGCTGGCAATTCGGAAACTCTTTATTTCTTAGAAGCTTGGCAACCCCTCTCTATGAAAGTGCTTTTCCACAGTCTCTGCTTAGGGGTACTTGAAGCGAAAACAAACCATAGAAACAAAACTGAGAACTCCTTTATTTTGTCAAGTTTCAAAGAGCTACTACAAACCATGTTGGATTTAGAGTTCCAAATTCATCTATCTATACAGCAGAGAACAAAGTGAAACCTAAAAATAAAAACTGCTACTGAAAATGAACGCATCAACCTAGAAGAACAAAGTTTGGTGAGTCAAGTGGGATTTGTGTACCGATCATTACCACCAAGTATCATCAAGATTGGGTGAAAAAATATTTGCTGGTATATCGGAAACTGGTAATTCTTTGGAAGCTTGGCAACCCCTCTCAATGAAAGTGCTTTTCCACCATCTGTGCCTAGGCGTACTTGAAGAGGAAACAAACCATAGAGACAAAACTGAGAACTCCTTTATTTTGTCAAGTTTCAAAGTGCCACTACAAAACATGTTGGATTTCGAGTTCCAAATTCATCTATCTGTATACGAGAGAACAGAGTGAAACCTAAAAATAAAAACTGCTACTGAACGAACGCTTCAACCTAGAAGAACATAATTTGGTGAGCCAAGTGGGATTTGTGGACTTGTCATTACCACCACGTATCATCAAGATTGGGTGAAAAAATATTTGCTGGTATTTCGGAAACTCGTAATATCTTGGAAGCCTGGCAACCCCTCTCAATGAAAGTGCTTTTCCACAGTATCTGCTTAGGGCTACTTGAAGCGGAAACAAATCATAGAGACAAAACTGAGAACTCCTTTATTTTGTCAAGTTTCAAAGAGCTACTACAAACCATGTTGGATTTAGAGTTCCAAATTCATCTATCTATGTAGCAGTGAATAGAGTGAAACCTAAACATATAAACTGCTACTGTAGACGAACGCTTCAACCTAGAAGAACAAAATTTGGTGAGCCAAGTGGGATTTGTGTAGTCCTCATTACCACCAAGTATCATCAACATTGGGTGAAAAAATATTTGCTGGTTTTTCGGAAACTTGTTATTTCTTAGAAGCTTGGCAACCCCTCTCAATGAAAGTTCTTTCCACAGTCAGTGCCTAGGGCTACTTAAAGAGGAAACATTCCATTGAGACAAAACTGAGACCTCCTTTATTTTGTCAAGTTTCAAACAGCTACTACAAACCATGTTGGATTTAGAGTTCCAAATTCATCTATCTATATAGCAGAGAACAGAGTGAAACCTAAACATAAAAACTGCTACTCTAAACGAACGCTTCAACCTAGAAGAACAAAATTTGTTGAGCCGAGTGGGATTTGTGGACTTGTCATTACCACCACGCATCATTAAGATTGGGTGAAAAAATATTTGCTGGTATTTCGGAAACTGGTAATTTCTTGGAAGCTTGGTAACCCCTCTCAATGAATGTGCTTTTCCACAGTCTCTGCTTAGGGCTACTTGAAGCGGAAACAAATCATAGAGACAAAACTGAGAACTCCTTTATTTTGTCAAGTTTCAAAGAGCTACTACAAACCATGTTGGATTTAGAGTTCCAAATTCATCTATCTATATAGCAGAGAACAGAGTGAAACCTAAACATAAAAACTGCTACTGTAAATGAACGCTTCAACCTAGAAGAACAAAATTTGGTGAGCCGAGTTTGATTTGTGGACTTGTCATTACCACCACGTATCATCAAGATTGGGTGAAAAAATATTTGCTGGTATTTCGGAAACTCGTAATATCTTGGAAGCTTGGCAACCCCTCTCAATGAAAGTGCTTTTCCACAGTATCTGCTTAGGGCTACTTGAAGCGGAAACAAATCATAGAGACAAAACTGAGAACTCCTTTATTTTGTCAAGTTTCAAAGAGCTACTACAAACCATATTGTATTTAGAGTTCCAAATTCATCTATCTATATAGGAGAGAACAGAGTAAAACTTAAATATAAAAACTGCTACTGTAGACGAACGCTTCAACCTAGAAGAACAAAATTTGGTGAGCCCAGTGGGATTTGTGTACTGATCATCACCTCCAAGTATCATCAAGATTGGGAGAAAAAATATTTGCTGGTTTTTCGGAAACTCATAATTTCTTGGAAGCTTGGCAAACCCTTTCAATGAAAGTGCATTTCCACAGTCTCTGCTTATGGCTACATGAAGCAGAAACAAATCATAGAGACAAAACTGAGAACTCCTTTACTTTGTCAAATTTGAAAGAGCTACTACAAGCCATATTGGATTTAGAATTCCAAATTCATCTATCTATATTGGAGAGACAGAGTGAAACCTAAATATAAAAACTGCTACTGTAGACGAACGCTTCAACCTAGAAGAACAAAATTTGGTGAGCCAAGTGGGATTTGTTTACTGATCATTACCACCAAGTGTCATCAAGATTGTGAGAAAAAATATTTGCTGGTATTTCGGAAACTCGTTATTTCTTAGAAGCTTGGCAACCCTTCTCAATGAAAGTGATTTTCCAAAGTCTCTGCTTAGGGCTACTTGAAGCAGAAACAAATCATAGAGACAAAACTGAGAACTCCTTTATTTTGTCAAGTTTCAAAGAGCTACTACAAACCATGTTGGATTTAGAGTTCCAAATTCATCTATCTATATAGGAGAGAACAGAGTAAAACCTAAAAATAAAAACTGCTACTGTAGACGAATGCTTCAACCTTGAAGAACAGAATTTGGTGAGCCAAGTGGGATTTGTGTACTTGTCCTTACCATCAAGTATCATCAAGTTTGGGTGAAAAAATATTTGCTGGTATTTCGAAAACTCGTTATTTCTTAGAAGCTTGGCAACCCCTCTCAATGAAAGTGCTTTTCCACTGTCTGAGCCAGGGCTACTTGAAGAGGAAACAAACCATAGAGACAAAACTGAGAACTCCTTTATTTTGTCAAGTTTCAAAGAGCCACTACAAACTATGTTGGATTTAGAGTTCCAAATTCATCTATCTATATAGCACAGAACAGAGTGAAACCTAAACATAAAAACTGCTACTGTAGACGAACGCTTCAACCTAGAAGAACAAAATTTGGTGAGCCAAGTGAGATTTGTGTACTTGTCATTACCATCAAGTATCATCAAGATTGGGTGAAAAAATATTTGCTGGTATTTCGGAAACTCTTTATTTCTTAGAAGCTTGGCAACCCCTCTCAATGAAAGTGCTTTTCCACAGTCTCTACTTAGGGCTACTTAAAGAAGAAACAATCCATAGAGACAAAACTGAGACCTCCTTTATTTTGTCCAGTCTCAAAGATCTACTACAAACCATGTTGGATTTAGAGTTCCAAATTCATCTATATATATAGCAGAGAACAGAGTGAAACCTAAACATAAAAACTGATACTGTAAACGAACGCTTCAACCTAGAATAACAAAATCTGGTGAGCCGAGTGGGATTTGTGGACTTGTCATTACCACCACGTATAATCAAGATTGGGTTAAAAAATATTTGCTGGTATTCGAAAACTCGTAATTTCTTGGAGCTTGGCAACCCCTCTCAATGAAAGTGCTTTTCCACAGTCTCTGCTTAGGGCTACTTGAAGCGGAAACAAATCGTAGAGACAAAACTGAGAACTCCTTTATTTTGTCAAGTTTCAAAGAGCTACTACAAACCATATTGGATTTAGAGTTCCAAAAACATCTATCTATATAGGAGAGAACAGAGTGAAACCTAAATATAAAAACTGCTACTGTAGACGAACGCTTCAACCTAGAAGAACAAAATTTTGTGAGACAAGTGGAATTTGTGTACCGATCTTCACCACCAAGTATCATCAAGATTGGGTGAAAAAATGTTTGCTGGTAATTCGGAAACTCGTTATTTCTTAGAAGCTTGGCAACCCCTCTCAATGAAAGTGCTTTTCCACAGTCTCTGCTTAGGGGTACTTGAAGCGGAAACAAATCATAGAGACAAAACTGAGAACACCTTTATTTTGTCAAGTTTCAAAGATCTACTGCAAACCATGTTGGATTTAGACTTCCAAATTCATCTATCTATATAGGAGAGAACAGAGTAAGACCTAAAAATAAAAACTGCTACTGTAGACGAATGCTTCAACCTAGAAGAACAGAATTTGGTGAGCCAAGTGGGATTTGTGTACTTGTCCTTCCCACCAAGTATCATCAAGATTGGGTGAAAAAATATTTGCTGGTATTTCGGAAACTCGTTATTTCTTAGAAGATTGGCAACCCCTCTCCATGAAAGTGCTTTTCCACAGTCTGTGCCAGGGCTACTTGAAGAGGAAACAAACCATAGAGACAAAACTGAGAACTCCTTTATTTTGTAAAATTTCAAAGAGCTACTACAAACCATGTTGGATTTAGAGTTCCAAATTCATCTATCTATATTGGAGAGAACAGAGTGAAACCTAAAAATAAAAACTGCTACTGAAAACGAACGTATCAACCTAGAAGAACAAAATTTGGTGAGTCAAGTGGGATTTGTGTTCCGATGATTACCACCAAGTATCATCAAGATTGGGTGAAAAAATATTTGCTGGTATTTCGGAAACTGGTAACTTCTTGGAAGCTTGGCAACCCCTCTCAATGAAAGTGCTTTTCCAACGTCTGTGCCTAGGGCTACTTGAAGAGGAAACAAACCATAGAGACAAAACTGAGAACTCCGTTATTTTGTCAAGTTTCAAAGAGCCACTACAAACCATGTTGTATTTAGTGTTCCAAATTCATGTATCTATATACGAGAGAACAGAGTGAAACCTAAACATAAAAATGCTACTGTAGAAGAACGCTTCAACCTAGAAAAATAAAATTTGGTGAGCCAAGTGGGATTTGGGTATTGATCATTACCACCAAGTATCATCAAGATTGGGGGAAAAATATTTTCTGGTATTTCGGAAACTCGTAATTTCTTGGCAGCTTGGCAACCCCTCTCAATGAAAGTGCTTTTCCACAGTCACTGCTTAGGGCTACTTGAAGCGGAAACAAATCATAGAGACAAAACTGAGAACTCCTTTATTTTGTCGAGTTTCAAAGTGCTACTACAAACCACGTTGGATTTAGAGTTCCAAATTCATCTATCTATATAGGAGAGAACAGATTGAAACCTAAATATAAAAATTGCTACTGTAGACGAACGCTTCAACCTAGAAGAACAAAATTTGGTGAGCCCAGCGGGATTTGTGTACTGATCATCACCTCCAAGTATCATCAAGATTGGGTGAAAAAATATTTGCTGGTATTTCGGAAACTCGTAATTTCTTGGAAGTTTGGCAACCCCTTTCAATGAAAGTGCTTTTCCACAGTCTCTGCTTAGGGCTACATGAAGCGGAAACAAATCATATTGACAAAACTGAGAACTCCTTTACTTTGTCAAATTTCAAAGAGCTACTACAAGCCATATTGGATTTAGAATTCCAAATTCATCTATCTATATTGGAGAGACAGAGTGAAACCTAAATATAAAAACTGCTACTGTAGACGAACGCTTCAACCGAGAAGAACAAAATTTGGTGAGCCAAGTGGGATTTGTTTACTGATCATTACCACCAAGTGACATCAAGATTGTGAGAAAAAATATTTGCTGGTATTTCGGAAACTCGTTATTTCTTAGAAGCTTGGCAAACCCTCTCAATGAAAGTGCTTTTCCACCCTCTGTGCCAAGGGCTACTTGAAGAGGAAACAAACCATAGAGACAAAACTGAGAACTCCTTTATTTTGTCAAGTTTCAAAGAGCTACTAAAAACCATGTTGGATTTAGAGTTCCAAATTCATCTATCTGTATAGGAGAGAACAGAGTGAAACCTAAATATAAAAACTGCTACTGTAGATGAACGCTTTAACCTAGAAGAACAAAATTTGGTGAGCCAAGTGGGATTTGTGAACCGATCATTACCACCAAGTATCATCAAGATTGGGTTAAAAAATATTTGCTGGTATTTCGGAAACTGGTAATTTCTTGGAAGCTTGGCAACCCCTCTCAATGAAAGTGCTTTTAAACAGTCTGTGCCTAGGACTACTTGAAGAGGAAACAAATCATGGAGACAAAACTGAGAATTACTTTATTTTGCCAAGTTTCAAAGAGCTACTGCAAACCATGTTGGATTTAGAGTTCCAAATTCATCTATCTATATAGGAGAGAACAGAGGGAAACCTAAATATAAAAACTGCTAAGGTAGACGAACGCTTCAACCTAGAAGAACAAAATTTGGTGAGCCAAGTGGGATTTGTGTACTCATCATTACCACCAAGTATCAACAACATTGGGTGAAAAAATATTTGCTGGTATTTCGGAAACTCTTTATTCCTTAGAAGCTTGGCAACCCCTCTCAATGAAAGTGCTTTTCCACAGTCTCTACTTAGGGCTACTTAAAGAAGAAACAATCCATAGAGACAAAACTGAGACCTCCTTTATTTTGTCCAGTCTCAAAGATCTACTACAAACCATGTTGGATTTAGAGTTCCAAATTCATCTATATATATAGCAGAGAACAGAGTGAAACCTAAACATAAAAACTGATACTGTAAACGAACGCTTCAACCTAGAATAACAAAATCTGGTGAGCCGAGTGGGATTTGTGGACTTGTCATTACCACCACGTATAATCAAGATTGGGTTAAAAAATATTTGCTGGTATTCGAAAACTCGTAATTTCTTGGAGCTTGGCAACCCCTCTCAATGAAAGTGCTTTTCCACAGTCTCTGCTTAGGGCTACTTGAAGCGGAAACAAATCGTAGAGACAAAACTGAGAACTCCTTTATTTTGTCAAGTTTCAAAGAGCTACTACAAACCATATTGGATTTAGAGTTCCAAAAACATCTATCTATATAGGAGAGAACAGAGTGAAACCTAAATATAAAAACTGCTACTGTAGACGAACGCTTCAACCTAGAAGAACAAAATTTGGTGAGTCAAGTGGGATTTGTGTACCGATGATTACCACCAAGTGTCATCAAGATTGGGTGAAAAAATATTTGCTGGTATTTCGGAAACTGGTAATTTCTTGGAAGCTTGGCAACCCCTCTCAATGAAAGTGCTTTTCCTCCATCTGTGCCTAGGGATACTTGAAGAGGAAACAAACCTTAGAGACAAAACTGAGAACTACTTTATTTTGTCAAGTTTCAAAGAGCCACTACAAACCATGTTGGATTTAGAGTTCCAAATTCACCTATCTATATATGAGAGAACAGAGTGAAACCTACACATATAAACTGCTGCTGTAGAAGAACGCTTCAACCTAGAAGAACATAATTTGGTGAGCCAAGTGGGATTTGTGTACTTGTCATTACCCCAAGTATCATCAAGATTGGGTGAAAAAATATTTGCTGGTATTTCGGAAACTAGTTATTTATTAGAAGCTTGGCAACACCTCTCAATGAAAGTGCTTTTCCACACTCTGTGCCTAGGGCACTTTAAGAGGAAACAAACCGTAGAGACAAAACTGAGAACTCATTTATTTTGTAAAGTTTCAAAGAGCCACTACAAACCATGTTGGATTTAGAGTTCCAAATTCATCTATCTATATAGCAGAGAACAGAGTGAAACATAAACATAAAAACTGCTACTGTAGACGAATGATTCAACCGGGAAGAACAAAATTTGGTGAGCCAAGTGGGATTTGTGTACCAATCTTCACCACCAAGTATCATCAAGATTGTTTGAAAAAATATTTGCTGGTAATTCGGAAACTCGTTATTTCTTAGAAGCTTGGCAACCCCTCTCAATGAAAGTGCTTTTCCACAGTCTCTGCTTAGGGCTACTTGAAGCGGAAACAAATCATAGAGACAAAACTGAGAACTCCTTTATTTTGTCAAGTTTCAAAGAGCTACTACAAACCATGTTGGATTTAGAGTTCCAAATTCATCTATCTATATAGGAGAGAACAGAGTGAAACCTAAAAATAAAAACTGCTACTGAAAACGAACGCATCAACCTAGAAGAAGAAAATTTGGTGAGTCAAGTGGGATTTGTGTACCGATGATTACCACCAAGTATCATCAAGTTTGGGTGAAAAAATATTTGCTGGTATTTCGGAACCTGGTAATTTCTTGGAAGCCTGGCAACCCCTCTCAATGAAAGTGCTTTTCCACCGTCTGTGCCTAGGGCTACTTGAAGAGGAAACAAACCATAGAGACAAAACTGAGAACTCCTTTATTTTGTCATGTTTCAAAGAGCCACTACAAACCATGTTGGATTTAGAATTCCAAATTCACCTATCTATATATGAGAGAACAGAGTGAAACCTAAACATATAAACTGCTGCTGTAGAAGAACGCTTCAACCTAGAAGAACATAATTTGGTGAGCCACGTGGGATTTGTGTACTTGTCATTACCCCAAGTATCATCAAGATTGGGTGAAAAAATATTTGCTGGTATTTCGGAAACTAGTTATTTCTTAGAAGCTTGGCAACACCTCTCAATGAAAGTGCTTTTCCACCGTCTGTGCCTAGGGCTACTTGAAGAGGAAACAAACCATAGAGAAAAACTGAGAACTCCTTTATTTTGTCAAGTTTCAAAGAGCCACTACAAACCATGTTGGATTTAGAGTTCCAAATTCATCTATCTATATACGAGAGAACAGAGCGAAACCTAAACATATAAACTGCTACTCTAGAAGAACGCTTCAACCTAGAAGAAAAAAGTTTGGTGAGGCAAGAAGGATTTGTGTAATGATCATTACCACAAAGTATCATCAACATTGGGTGAAAAAAATATTTGCTGCTATTTCGGAAACTCGTAATTTCTTGGAAGCTTGGCAACCACTCTCAATGACAGTGCTTTTCCACAGTCAGTGCCTAGGGCTACTTAAAGAGGAAACAATCCATTGATATAAAACTGAGACCTCCTTTATTTTCTCAAGTTTCAAAGAGCTACTACAAACCATGTAGGATTTAGAGTTCCAAATTCATGTATCTATATAGGAGAGAACAGAGTGAAACCTAAAAATAAAAACTGCTACTGTAAACGAATGCTTCAAACTACAAGAACAAAATTTGGTGAGCCAAGTGGGATTTGTGTCCTGACCATTACCACCAAGTATCATCAAGATTGGGTGAAAAATTATTTGCTGGTTTTTCGGATACTCTTTATTTCTTAGAAGCTTGGCAATCCCACTCAGTGAAAGTGCTTTTCCAAAGTCTGTGCCTAGGAATACTTGAAGAGGAAACAAACCATAGAAACAAAACTGAGAATTCCTTTATTTTGTCAAGTTTCAAAGAGCTACTACAAACCATGTTGGATTTAGAGTTCCAAATTCTTCTATCTATATAGGAGAGAACAGAGTGAAACCTAAAAATAAAAAATGCTACTTTAAACGAACGCTTCAACCTAGAAGGACAAAATTTGGTGAGCCAAGTGGGATTAGTGTACTTCTCATTACCACCACGTATCATCAACATTGGGTGAAAAAATATTTGCTGGTTTTTCAGAAATTCCTAATTTCTTGGATGCTTGGGAAGCCCTTTCAATGAAAGTGCTTTTCCCACGTCTCTGCTTAGGACTACATGAAGTGGAAACAAATCATAGAGAGAAAACTGAGAACTCCTTTATTTTGTCAAGTTTCAAAGAGCTACTACAAACCATGTTGGATTTAGAGTTCCAAATTCATCTATCTATACAGGAGAGAACAGATTGAAACCTAAATATAAAAATTGCTACTGTAGGCAAACGCTTTAACCTAGAAGAACAAAATTTGGTGAGCCAAGTTGGATTTGTGTACTGATCATTACCACCAAGTGTCATCAAGATTGTGAGAAAAAATATTTGCTGGTATTTCGGAAACTCGTTATTTCCTAGAAGCTTGGTAACCCCTCTCAATGAAAGTGCTTTTCCACAGTCTGTGCCTAGGGCTACTTGAAGAGGAAACAAACCGTAGAGACAAAACTGAGAACTCCTTTATTTTGTCAATTGTCAAAGAGCCACTACAAATCATGTTGGATTTAGAGTTCCAAATTCATCTATCTATATAGGAGAGAACAGAGTAAAACCTACACATATAAACTGCTGCTGTAGAAGAACGCTTCAACCTAGAAGAACATAATTTGGTGAGCCAAGTGGGATTTGTGTACTTGTCATTACCCCAAGTATCATCAAGATTGGGTGAAAAAATATTTGCTGGTATTTCGGAAACTCGTTATTTTTTAGAAGCTTGGCAACCCCTCAAGGAAAGTGCTTTTCCACAGTCTGTGCCTAGGGCTACTTGAAGAGGAAACAAACCGTAGAGACAAAACTGAGAACTCCTTTATTTTGTCAATTGTCAAAGAGCCACTACAAATCATGTTGGATTTAGAGTTCCAAATTCATCTATCTATATAGGAGAGAACAGAGTGAAACCTAAACATAAAAACTGCTACGTAGAAGAACGCTTCAACCTAGAAGAACAAAATTTGGTGAGCCGAGTGGGATTTGTGGACTTGTGATTACCAAGACCCATCATCAAGATTGGGTGAAAAAATATTTGCTGGTATTTCGGAAACTCGAAATTTATTTTAAGCTTGGCAACCCCTCTCAATGAATGTGCTTTTCCACAGTCTCTGCTAAGGGCTACTTGAAGCGGAACAAATCATAGAGACAAAACTGAGAACTCCTTTATTTAGTCAAGTTTCAAAGAGATACTACAAACCATGTTGGATTTAGAGTTCCAAATTCATCTATCTACATAGGAGAGAAGAGTGAAACCTAAATATAAAAACTGCTACTGTAGACGAACGCTTCAACCTAGAAGAACAGAATTTGGTGAGCCAAGTGGATTTGTGTACCGATCTTCACCACCAAGTATCATCAAGATTGGGTGAAAAAATATTTGCTGGTATATCGGAAACTCATTATTTCTTAGAAGCTTGGCAACCCCTCTCAATGAAAGTACTTTTCCAAAGTCTCTGCTTAGGGCTACTTGAAGCGGAAACAAATCATAGAGACAAAACTGAGAACTCGTTTATTTTGTCAAGTTTCAAAGAGCTACTACAATCAATGTTGGATTTAGAGTTCCAAATTCATCTATCTATATACCAGAGAACAGAGTGAAACCTAAATATAAAAACTGCTACTGTAAACGAATGCTTCAACCTAGAAGAACAAAATTTGGTGATCCAAGTGGGATTTGTGTACTGATCATTACCAGCAAGAATCATCAAGATGGGGTGAAAAAATATTTGCTGGTATTTCGGAAACTCGTTATTTATTAGAAGCTTGGCAACCCCTCTCAATGAAAGTCTTTTCCACCGTCTGTGCCTAGGGCTACTTGAAGAGGGAACAAACCATAGAGACAAAACTGAGAACTCCTTTATTTTGTCAAGTTTCAAGAAGCTACTACAAACCATGTTGGATTTAGAGTTCCAAATTGATCTATCTATATAGGAGAACAGAGTGAATCTTAAAAATAAAAACTGCTACTGTAAACGAACCCTTCAACTTAGAAGAACAAAATTTGGTGAGCCAAGTAGGATTTGTGTACCGATCGTAAACACCAAGTATCATCAAGATTGGGTGAAAAAATATTTGCTGGTATTTCGGAAACTCGTAATTTCTTGGAAGCTTGGCAACGCCTCTCAATGAAAGTGCGTTTCCACCGTCTGTGCCTAGGGCTACTTGAAGAGGAAACAAACCACAGAGACGAAACAGAGAACTCCTTTATTTTGTCAAGTTGCAAAGAGCCACTACAAACCAAGTTGGATTTAGAGTTTTAAATTCATCTATCTATATAGCAGAGAACAGAGTGAAACCTAAATATAAAAACTGCTACTGTAGACGAACGCTTCAACCTAGAAGAACAAAATTTGGTGAGCCAAGTGGGATTTGTGTACTGATCATCACCACCAAGTATCATCAAGATGGGATGAAAAAATATTTGCTGATATTTGGGAAACTCGTTATTTCTTAGAAGCTTGGCAACCCCTCTCAATGAAAGTGCTTTTCCACAGTCTGTGGCTAGGGCTACTTGAAGAGGAAACAAACCATAGAGACAAAACTGAGAACACTTTTGTTTTTTCAAGTTTCAAAGTGCTACTACAAACCATGTTGGTTTTAGAGTTCCAAATTCATCTCTCTATATAGGAGAGAACAAAGTGAAACCTAAATATAAATACTGCTACTGTAGTCGAACGCTTCAACCTAGAAGAACAAAATTTGGTGAGCCAAGTGGGATTTGTGTACAGATCAATACCACCACGTATCATCAACCTTGGGTGAAAAAATATTTGCTGGTATTTCGGAAACTCGTTATTTCTTAGAAGCTTGGCAACCCCTCTCAATGAAATTGCTTTTCCACCCTCGGTGCCCAGGGCTAATTGAAGAGGAAACAAACCGTAAAGACAAAACTGAGAAGTCCTTTCTTTTGTCAATTTTCAAAGAGCTACTACAAACCATGTTGGATTTAGAGTTCCAAATTCATCTATCTATATAGCAGAGAACAGGGTGAAACCTAAATATAAAAACTGCTACTGTAGATGAACAATTCAACTTAGAAGAACAAAATTTGGTGATCAAAGTGGGATTTGTGTACCAATCATTACCACCAAGTATCATCAAGATTGGGTGAAAAAATATTTGCTAGTATTTCGGAAACTCGTAATTTCTTGGAAGCTTGGCAACCCCTCTCAATGAAAGTGCTTTTCCACAGTCTCTGCTTAAGGCTACTTGAATCGGAACCAAATCATAGAGACAAAACTGAGAACTTCTTTCTTTTGTCAATTTTCAAAGAGCTACTACAAACCATGTTGGATTTAGAGTTCCAAATTCATCTATCTATATAGCAGAGAACAGAGTGAAACCTAAATATAAAAACTGCTACTGTAGACGAACGCTTCAATGTAGAAGAACAAAATTTGGTGAGCCAAGTGGATTTGTGTACTGATCTTTACCACCAAGTATCATCAAGATTGGGTGAAAAAATATTTGCTGGTATTTCGGAAACTCCTAATTTCTTGGAAGCTTGGCAACCCTACTCAATGAAAGTGCTTTTCCACAGTCTGTGCCTAGGACTACTTGAAGCGGAAACAAATCATAGATACAAAACTGAGAACTCATTTATTTTCTAAAGTTTCAAAGAGCTACTACAAACCAGGTTGTGTTTAGAGTTCCAAATTCATCTATCTATATAGGAGAGAACAGAGTGAACCCTAAAAATAAAAAATGCTACTGTAAACGAACGCTTCAACCTAGAAGAACAAAATTTGGTGAGCCAAGTGGGATTTGTGGACTTGTCATTACCCTCATGTATCATCAAGATTGGGTGAAAAAATATTTGCTGGTATTTCGGAAACTCGTTATTTCTTAGAATCTTGGCAACTCCTCTCAATGAAAGTGCTTTTCCACAGTCTGTGCCTAGGGCTACTTGAAGAGGAAACAAACCATAGAGACAAAACTGAGAACACTTTTGTTTTTTCAAGTTTCAAAGAGCTACTACAAACCATGTTGGGTTTAGAGTTCCAAATTCATCTCTCTATATATTAGAGAACAAAGTGAAACCTAAATATATAAACTGCCACTGTAGACGAACGCTTCAACCTAGAAGACCAGAATTTGGTGAGCCAAGTGGGATTTGTGTACTGATCATTACCACCAAGTATCATCAACATTGGGTGAAAAAATATTTGCTGGTATTTCGGAAACTCCTAATTTCTTGGAAGCTTGGCAACCCCTCTCAATGAAAGTGCTTTTCCACAGTCTGTGCCTAGGACTACTTGAAGCGGAAACAAATCATAGATACAAAACTGAGAACTCATTTATTTTCTCAAGTTTCAAAGAGCTACTACAAACCAGGTTGTGTTTAGAGTTCCAAATTCATCTATCTATATAGGAGAGAACAGAGTGAAACCTAAAAATAAAAAATGCTACTGTAAACGAACGCTTCAACCTAGAAGAACAAAATTTGGTGAGCCAAGTGGGATTTGTGGACTTGTCATTACCCCCATGTATCATCAAGATTGGGTGAAAAAATATTTGCTGTTATTTCGGAAACTCGTAATTTCTTGGAAGCTTGGCAACTCCTCTCAATGAAAGTGCTTTTCCACAGTCTGTGCCTAGGGCTACTTGAAGAGGAAACAAACCATAGAGACAAAACTGAGAACACTTTTGTTTTTTCAAGTTTCAAAGTGCTACTACAAACCATGTTGGTTTTAGAGTTCCAAATTCATCTCTCTATATAGGAGAGAACAAAGTGAAACCTAAATATATAAACTGCTACTGTAGACGAACGGTTCAACCTAGAAGACCAGAATTTGGTGAGCCAAGTGGGATTTGTGTACTGATCATTACCACCAAGTATCATCAACATTGGGTGAAAAAATATTTGCTGGTATTTCGGAAACTCCTAATTTCTTGGAAGCTTGGCAACCCCTCTCAATGAAAGTGCTTTTCCACAGTCTGTGCCTAGGGCTACTTGAAGAAGAAACAAACCATAGAGACAAAACTGAGAACTCCTTTATTTTGGCAAGTTTCAAAGAGCCACTACCAAACCATGTTGCATTTAGAGTTCCAAATTCATCTATCTATATAGGACAGAAAAGATTGAAACCTAAATATAAATACTGCTACTGTAGACGAACGCTTCAACCTAGAATAACAAAATTTGGTGAGCCAAATGGGATTTGTGTACTGATCATTTCCACCAAGTATCATCAACATTGGGTGAAAACATATTTTCTGGTATTTCGGAAACTCGTTATTTCATAGAAGCTTGGCTACCCCTTTCACTGAAAGTGCTTTTCCACAGTCTCTGCCTAGGGCTACTTGAAGAGGAAACAAACCATAGAGACAAAACTGAGAACTACTTTATTTTGGTAAGTTTCAAAGACCTACTACAAACCATGTTGGATTTAGAGTTCCAAATTCATCTATCTATATAGGAGAGAACAGAGTGAAACCTAAAAATAAAAACTGCTACTGTAGACGAATGCTTCAACCTAGAAGAACAAAATTTGGTGAGCCAACTGGGATTTGTGTACTGATCATTAGCACCAAGTATCTTCAAGATTGGGTGAAAAAATATTTGCTGGTATTTCGGAAACTCGTTATTTTGTAGAAGCTTGGCAACCCCTCACAATGACAGTGCTTTTCCACAGTCTTTGCCTAGGACTACTTGAAGAGGAAGCAAACCATAGAGACAAATCGGAGAACTCCTTTATTTTGTCAAGTTTCAAAGAGCTACTACAAACCAAGTTGGATTTAGAGTTACAAATTCATCTATCTATATAGGAGAGAACAGAGGAAACCGAAAAATATAAACTGCTACTGTAAACGAACGCTTCAACTTAAAAGAACAAAATTTGGTGAGTCAGGTGGGATTTGTTTCCCGATCATCATCACCAAGTATCATCATGATTGGGTGAAAAAATATTTGCTGGTATTTCGGAAACTCGTTATTTTATAGGAGCTTGGCAACCCCTCTGAATGAAAGTGCTTTTCCACAGTCTGTGCCTAGGGCTGCCTGAAGGGGAAACAATGCATAGAGACAAAACTGAGAACTCCTTTATTTTGTAAAGTTTCAAAGAGCTACTACAAACCATGTTGGATTTAGAGTTCCAAGTTCATCTATCTATACAGGAGAGAACAGATTGAATCCTAAATATAAAAATTGCTACTGTAGACCAACGCTTCAACCTAGAAGAACAAAATTTGGTGAGCCAAGTGGGATTTGTGTACTGATCATCACCACCAAGTATCATCAAGATGGGGTGAAAAAATATTTGCTGGTATTTCGGATACTCGTAATTTCTTGGAAACTTGGCAACCCCTTTCAATGAAAGTGCTTTTCCACAGTCTCTGCTTAGGGCTACATGAAGCGGAAACAAATTATAGAGACAAAACTGAGAACTGCTTTACTTTGTCAAGTTTCAAACAGCTACTACAAACCATATTGGATTTAGAATTCCAAATTCATCTATCTATATAGGGGAGACAGAGTGAAACCTAAATATAAAAATTGCTACTGTAGACGAACTCTTCAACCTAGAAGAACAAAATTTGGTGAGCCAAGTGGGATTTGTGTAATGATCATTACCACCAAGTGTCATCAAGATTGCGAGAAAAAATATTTGCTGGTATTTCGGAAACTCGTAATTTCTTGGAAGCTTGGCAACCCCTCTCAATGAAAGTGCTTTTCCACAGTCTGTGCCTAGGACTACTTGAAGATGAAACAAAACAAAGAGACAAAACTGAGAACTACTTTATTTTGTCAAGTTTCAAAGAGCTACTGCAAACCATGTTGGATTTAGAGTTCCAAATTCATCTATCTATGTAGGAGAGAACAGAGTGAAACCTAAAAATAAAACTGCTACTGTAGACGAACGCTTCAACCTAGAAGAACAAAATTTGGTGAGCCAAGTGGGATTTTTGTACTTCTAATTACCAAAAAGTATAATCAAGATTGAGTGAAAAAATATTTGCTGGTATTTCAGAAACTCGTTATTTCTAAGAAGCTTGGCAACCCCTCTCAATGAAAGTGCTTTTCCACAGTCTGTGCCTAGGCTGCTTGAAGAGGAAACAAACCATAAAGACAAAAGTGAGAACTCCTTTGTTTTTTCAAGTATCAAAGAGCCACTACAAACTATGTTGGTTTTAGAGTTTTAAATTCATCTATCTATATAGGAGAGAACAGAGTGAAACCTAAATATAAAAACTGCTACTGTAGACGAACACTTCAACCTAGAAGAACAAAATTTGTGAGCCAAGTGAGATTTGTGTACTTGTCATTATCACCATGTATCATCAACATTGGGTGAAAAAATATTTGCTGGTATTTCGGAAACTCGTTATTTCTTAGAATCTTGGCAACTCCTCTCAATGAAAGTGCTTTTCCACAGTCTGTGCCTAGGGCTACTTGAAGAGGAAACAACCATAGAGACAAAACTGAGAACACTTTTGTTTTTTCAACTTTCAAGGAGCTACTACAAACCATGTTGGTTTTAGAGTTCCAAATTCATCTCTCTATATAGGAGAGAACAGAGTGAAACCTAAATATATAAACTGCTACTGTAGGCGAACGGTTCAAACTAGATGACCAGAATTTGGTGAGCCAAGTGGGATTTGTGTACTGATCATTTCCACCAAGTATCATCAACATTTGGTGAAAAAATATTTGCTGGTATTTCGGAAACACGTTATTTCTAGAGGCTTGGCAACCCCTCTCAATGAAAGTGCTTTTCCACAGTCTGGGCCTAGGGCTACTTAAAGAGGAAACAAACCATAGAGACAAAACTGAGAACTCCTTTATTTTGTCAAGTTTCAAAGAGCTCCTACAAACCATGTTGTATTTATAGTTCCAAATTCATCTATCTATATAGGAGAGAAAAGATTGAAACCTAAATATAAATACTGCTATAGTAGACGAACGCTTCAACCTAGAAGAACAAAATTTGGTGAGCCAAGTGGGATTTGTGTACTGATCATTTAGAACAAGTATCATCAACATTGGGTGAAAACATATTTCATGGTATTTCGGAAACTCGTCATTTCATAGAGCTTGGCAACCCCTTTCACTGAAAGTGCTTTTCCACAGTCTCTGCATAGGGCTACTTGAAGAGGAAACAAACCATAGAGACACAACTGAGAACTCCTTTATTTTGGTAAGTTTCAAAGTGCTACTACAAACCATGTTGGATTTAGAGTTCCAAATTCATCTATCTGTATACGAGAGAACAGAGTGAAACCTAAAAATAAAAACTGCTAGTGTAAACGAACGCTTCAACTTAAAAGAACCAAATTTGGTGAGTCAGGTGGGATTTGTTTCCCGATTATGACCAAAAAGTATCATCATGATTGTGTGAAAAAATATTTGCTGGTATTTCGGAAACTCGTTATTTTATAGAAGCTTGGCAACCCCTCTGAATGAAAGTCCTTCTCCACAGTCTGTGCCTAGGGCTACTTGAAGGGGAAACAATGCATAGAGACAAAACTGAGAACTCGTTTATTTTGTCAAGTTTCAAAGAGCTACTACAAACCCTGTTGGATTTAGAGTTACAAATTCATCTCTCTACATAGGATAGTACAGAGTAAAACCTAAATATAAAAACTGCTACTGTAAACGAACGCTTCAACCTAGAAGAGGAAATTTGGAGAGCCAAGTGGGATTTGTGTACTGAACATTACCACCAAGCATCATCAAGATTGCTTAAAAAAATATTTGCTGGTATTTCGGAAACTCGTTATTTCTTAGAAGCTTGGCAACCCCTCTCAATGAAAGTGCTTTTCCACCGTCTGTGCCTAGGGCTACTTGAAGAGGAAACAAACCATAGAGACAAAACTGAGAAATTTTTTATTTTGTCAACTTTCAAGGAGCTACTACAAACCATGTTGGATTTAGAGTTCCAAATTCATCTCTCCACATAGGAGAGAACAGAGAGAAACCTAAATATAAAAACTGCTACTGTAGACGAACGCTTCAACCTAGAAGAACAAAATTTGGTGAGCCAAATGGGATTTGTGTACTGATCATTGCCACCAAGGATCATCAACATTGGGTGAAAAAATATTTCCTGGTATTTTGGAAACTCGTTATTTCTTAGAAGCTTGGCAACCCCTCTCAATGAAAGTTCTTTTCCACAGTCTCTGCTTAGGGCTACATGAAGCGGAAACAAACCATAGAGACAAAACTGAGAACTCCTTTATTTGGTCAAGTTTCAAAGAGCTACTACAAACCATGTTGGATTTAGAGTTCCAAATTCATCTATCTATATAGGAGAGAAAAGAGTGAAACCTTAAAATAACAACTGCTACTGTAAACGAACGCTTCAACCTAGAAGAACAAAATTTGGTGAGCCAAGTGGGATTTGTGGACTTGTCATTACCACCAAGTATCATCAAGATATGGTGAAAAAATATTTGCTGGTATTTCGGAAACTCATAATTTCTTAGAAGCTTGGCCACCCCTCCCACTGACAGTGCTTTTCCACAGTCTGTGCCTAGGGCTACTTGAAGAGGAAACAAACCATAGAGACAAAACTGAGAACTCCTTTATTTTGTCAAGTTTCAAAGAGCTGCTACAAACCATGTTGGATTTTGAGTTCCAAATTTATCTATCGATATAGGAGAGAACAGAGGGAAACCTAAATATTAAAACTGCTTCTGTAGACGAATGCTCCAACCTAGAAGAACCAAATTTGGTGAGCCAAGTGGGATTTGTGGACTTGTCATTACCACCAAGTATCATCAAGATATGGTGAAAAAATATTTGCTGGTATTTCAGAAACTCGTAATTTCTTAGAAGCTTGGCCACCCCTCCCACTGAAAGTGCTATTCCACAGTCTGTGCCTAGGGATACTTGAAGAGGAAACAAACCATAGAGAAAAACTGAGAACTCCTTTATTTTGTCAAGTTTCAAAGAGCTACTACAAAACATGTTGGATTTAGAGTACCAAATTCAACTATCTATATAGGAGAGAACAGAGGGAAACCTAAATATAAAAACTGCTACTGTAGAAGAACGCTTCAACCTAGAAGAACAAAATTTGGTGAGCCAAGTAGGATTTGTTTACTGATAATTACCATCAGGTATCATCAAGATTGGGTGAAAAAATATTTGCTGGTATTTGGGAAACTCGTTATTTCTTAGAAGCTTGGCAACCCCTGTCAATGACAGTGATTTTCCACAGTCTGTGCCTAGGGCTACTTGAAAGGAAACAAACCATAGAGAAAAAACAGGGAACTCCTTTATTTTGTCAAGTTTCAAAGAGTTACTACAAACCATGTTGGATTTAGAGTTCCAAATTCACCTATCTATATAGGAGAGAACAGAGTGAAACCTAAAAATGAAAACTGCTTCTGTAGACGAACGCTCCAACCTAGAAGAACCAAATTTGGTGAGCCAAGTGGGATTTGTGGACTTGTCATTACCACCAAGTATCATCAAGATATGGTGAAAAAATATTTTCTGGTATTTCGGAAACTCATAATTTCTTAGAAGCTTGGCTACCCCTCCCAATGAAAGTGCTTTTCCACAGTCTGTGCCTAGGGACACTTGAAGAGGAAACAAACCACAGAGAAAAACCTGAGAACTCCTTTATTTTGTCAAGTTTCAAAGAGCTACTACAAACCATGTTTTATTTAGAGTTCCAAATTCATCTATCTATATAGGAGAGAACAGAGGGAATCCTAAAAATAAAACTGCTACTGTAAACGAACGCTTCAACGTAGAAAAAGAAAATTTGGTGAGTCAAGTGGGATTTGTGTACTGATCATTACCACCCAGTATCATCAAGATTGGGTGAAAAATATTTGCTGGTATTTCGGAAACTCGTTATTTCTTAGAAGATTGGCAACCCCTCTCAATGAAAGTGCTTTTCCACAGTCTGTGCCTAGGGCTACTAGAAGAGGAAACAAACCATTGAGACAAAACTGAGTACTCGTTTATTTTGTCAAGTTTCAAAGAGCTACTACAAACCATGTTGGATTTAGAGTTCCAAATTCACCTATCTATATAGGAGAGAACAGAGTGAAACCTAAAAATGAAAACTGCTACTGTAAACGAACGCTTCAACCAGGAAGAACAAAATTTCGTGAGCCAAGTGGGATTTGTGCACTGATCATTACCAACAAGTATCATCAAGATTGGGTGAAAAAATATTTGCTGGTATTTCGGAAACTCGTAATTTCATGGAAGCTGGGCAACCCCTTTCAATGAAAGTGATTTTCCACAGTCTGTGCTTAGGGCTACTTGAAGAGTAAACAAACCATAGAGACAAAACTGAGAACTCCTTTATTTTGTCAACTTTCAAAGAGCTACTACAAACCATGTTGGATTTACAGTTCCAAATTCATCTATCGATATAGGAGAGAACAGAGGGAAACCAAAATATTAAAACTGCTTCTGTAGACGAACGCTCCAACCTAGAAGAACCAAATTTGGTGAGCCAAGTGGGATTTGTGTACTGATCATTACCACAAAGTGTCATCAACATTGGGTGAAAAAATATCTGCTGGTATTTCGGAAACTCGTAATTTCTTAGAAGCTTGGCCACCCCTTTCAATTAAAGTGCTTTTCCACAGTCTTTGCCTAGGGCTACTTGAAGAAGAAAGAAACCATAGAGACAAAACTGAGAACTCCTTTCTTTTGTCAAGTTTCAAAGAGCTACTACAAACCATGTTGGATTTAGAGTTCCAAATTCATCTATCTATATAGGAGAGAACAGAGGGAAACCTAAAAAAAAACTGCTACTGTAAACGAACGCTTCAACCTAGAAGAACAAAATTTGGTGAGTCAAGTGGGATTTGTGTACTGATCATTACCACCAAGTATCATCAACATTGGGTGAAAAAATATTTGCTGGGATTTCGGAAACTCGTTATTTCTTAGAAGCTTGGCAACCCCTCTCAATGAAAGTGCTTTTCCAAAGTCTGTGCCTAGGGCTACTTGAAGAGGAAACAAACCATTGAGACAAAACGGAGAACTCCTTTATTTTGTCAACTCTCAAAGAGCTACTACAATCCATGTTGGATTTAGAGTTCCAAATTCATTTATATATATAGGAGAGAACAGAGTGAAACCTAAATAAATAAACTGCTATTGTAGACGAACGCGTCAACGTAGAAGAACAAACTTTGGTGAGCCAAGTGGGATTTGTGTACTGATCATTACCACCAACTATCATCAAGATTGGGTGAAAAAATATTTGCTGGTATTTTGGATACTCGTTATTTCTTAGAAGCTTGGCAACCCCTCTCAATGAAATTGCTTTTCCACAGTCTGTGCCTAGGGCTACTGTAAGAGGAAACAAACCATAGAAACAAAACTGAGAACTCCTTTATTTTGTCAACTGTCAAAGAGCTACTACAAACCATGTTGGATTTAGAGTTCCAAATTTATCTAACGATATAGGAGAGAACAGAGGGAAACCAAAATATTAAAACTGCTTCTGTAGACGAACGCTCCAACCTAGAAGAACCAAATATGGTGAGCCAAGTGGGATTTGTGTACTGATCATTACCACCAAGTATCATCAAGATTGGGTGAAAAAATATATGCTGGTATTTCGGAAACTCGTTATTTCTTAGAAGATTGGCAAAAACTCTCAATGAAAGTGCTTTTCCACAGTCTGTGCCTAGGGATACTTGAAGAGGAAACAAACCATTGAGACAAAACTGAGAACTCCTATATATATATATATAGATAGATTTCATCTATCTATATAGAACAGAGGGAAACCTAAAAATAAAACTGCAACTGTAAACGAACGCTTCAACCTAGAAGAAGAATATTTGTTGATCCAAGTGGGATTTGTGTACTGATCATTACCACCCAGTATCATCAAGATTGGGTGAAAAAATATTTGCTGGTATTTCGGAAACTCGTAATTTCATGGAAGCTGGGCAAACCCTTTCAATGAAAGTGATTTTCCACAGTCTGTGCCTAGGGCTACTTGAAGAGTAAACAAACCATAGAGACAAAACTGAGAACTCCTTTATTTTGTCAACTTTCAAAGAGCTACTACAAACCATGTTGGATTTACAGTTCCAAATTTATCTATCGATATAGGAGAGAACAGAGGGAAACCAAAATATTAAAACTGCTTCTGTAGACGAACGCTCCAAGCTAGAAGAACCAAATACGGTGAGCCAAGTGGGATTTGTGTACTGATCATTACCACCAAGTATCATCAAGATTGGGTGAAAAAATATTTGCTGGTATTTCGGAAACTCGTTATTTCTTACAAGATTGGCAAACCCTCTCAATGAAAGTGCTTTTCCACAGTCTGTGCCTAGGGATACTTGAAGAGGAAACAAACCATTGAGACAAACCTAGAACTCCTTTATTTTGTCAAGTTTCAAAGAGCTACTACAAACCATGTTGGATTTAGAGTTCCAAATTCATCTATCTATATAGGAGAGAACAGAGGGAAACCTAAAAATAAAAACTGCTACTGTAAACGAACGCTTCAACCTAGAAGAACAAAATTTGGTGAGTCAAGTGGGATTTGTGTACTGATCATTATCACAAAGTATCATCAACATTGGGTGAAAAAATATTTGCTCGGATTTCGGAAACTCGTTATTTCTTAGAAGCTTGGCAACCCCTCTCAATGAAAGTGCTTTTCCAAAGTCTATGCCTAGGGCTACTTGAAGAGGAAACAAACCATTGAGACAAAACGGAGAACTCCTTTATTTTGTCAACTTTCACAGAGCTACTACAAACCATGTTGGATTTAGAGTTCCAAATTCATTTATCTATATAGGAGTGAACAGAGGGAAACCTAAATATTAAAACTGCTTCTGTAGACGAACGCTCCAACCTAGAAGAACCAAATTTGGTGGGCCAAGTGGGATTTGTGGACTTGTCATTACCACCATGTATCATCAAGATATGGTGAAAAAATATTTGCTGGTATTTCGGAAACTCGTAATTTCTTAGAAGCTTGGCCACCCCTCCCAATGAAAGTGCTTTTCCACAGTCTGTGCCTAGGGATACTTGAAGAGGAAACAAACCATAGAGAAAAAACTGAGAACTCCTTTATTTTGTCAAGTTTCAAAGAGCTAATACAAACCATGTTGGATTTAGAGATCCAAATTCATCTATCTATATAGAACAGAGGGAAACCTAAAAATAAAAACTGCTACTGTAAACGAACGCTTCAACCTAGAAGAAGAAAATTTGTTGATCCAAGTGGGATTTGTGTACTGATCATTACCACCCAGTATCATCAAGATTGGGTGAAAAAATATTTTCTGGTATTTCGGAAACTCGTTATTTCTTAAAAGCTTGGCAACCCCTCTCAATGAAAGTGCTTTTCCACAGTCTGTGCCTAGGGCTACTTGAAGGGGAAACAATCCGTAGAGACAAAACTGAGAACTCGTTTATTTTGTCAAGTTTCAAAGAGCTACTACAAACCATGTTGGATTTAGAGTTCCAAATTCACCTATCTATATAGGACAGAACAGAGTGAAACCTAAAAATGAAAACTGCTACTGTAAAAGAACGCTTCAACCTAGAAGAACAAAATTTCGTGAGCCAAGTGGGATTTGTGCACTGATCATTACCACCAAGTATCATCAAGATTGGGTGAAAAAATATTTGCTGGTAAGTTGGAAACTCGTTATTTCTTAGAAGCTTGGCAACCCCTCTCAATGAAAGTGCTTTTCCACAGTCTGTGCTCTGGGCTACTTGAAGAGGAAACAAACCATAGAGACAAAACTGAGAAGTCCTTTATTTTGTCAAGTTTCAAAGAGCTACTACAAACCATGTTGGATTTAGAGTTCCAAATTCATCTATCTATATAGGAGAGAACAGAGTGAAACCTAAATAAAAAAAACTGCTACTGTAGACGAACACGTCAAGGTAGAAGAACAAACTTTGGTGAGCCAAGTGGGATTTGTGTACTGATCATGACCACCAAGTATCATCAACATTTGGTGAAAAAATATTTGCAGGTATTTCGGAAACTCGTAATTTCATGGAAGCTTGGCAACCCCTTTCAATGAAAGTGCTTTTCCACAGTCTGTGCCTAGGGCTACTTTAAGAGGAAACAAACAATAGAGACAAAACTGAGAACTCCTTTCTTCTGTCAAGTTTGAAAGAGCTACCAGAAACCATGTTGGATTTAGAGTTCCAAATTCATCTATCTATATAGGAGAGAACAGAGGGAAACCTAAAAATAAAAACTGCTACTGTAAACGAACGCTTCAACCTAGAAGCACAAAATTTGGTGAGTCAAGTGGGATTTGTGTACTGATCATTACCACCAACTATCATCAAGATTGGGTGAAAAAATATTTGCTGGTATTTTGGATACTCGTTATTTCTTAGAAGCTTGGCAACCCCTCTCAATGAAATTGCTTTTCCACAGTCTGTGCCTAGGGCTACTTTAAGAGGAAACAAACCATTGAGACAAAACTGGGAATTCCTTTATTTTTTCAACTTTCAAAGAGCTACTACAAACCATGTTGGATTTAGAGTTAAAATTCATGTATCTATATAGGAGAGAATAGACTGAAACCTTAAAATAAAAACTGCTACTGTAAACGAACGCTTCAACCTTGAAGAAGAAAATTTGGTGAGCCAAGTGGGATTTGTGTACTGATAATTACCACACAGTATCATCAAGATTTGGTGAAAAAATATTTGCTGGTATTTCGGAAATTCGTTATTTCTTAAAAGCCTGGCAACCCCTCTCAATGAAAGTGCTTTTCCGCAGTCTGTGCCTAGGGCTACTTGAAGGGGAAACAATCCGTAGAGACAAAACTGAGAACTCATTTATTTTATCATGTTTCAAAGAGCTACTAAAAACCATGTTGGATTTAGAGTTGAAAATTCACTTATCTATATAGGAGAGAACAGAGTGAAACCTAAAAATGAAAACTGCTACTGTAAACGTACGCTTCAACCTAGAAGAACAAAATTTCGTGAGCCTAGTGGGATTTGTGCACTGATCATTACCACCAAGTATCATCAAGATTGGGTGAAAAAATATTTGCTGGTATTTCGGAAACTCGTAATTTCATGGAAGCTGGGCAAAACCCTTTCAATGAAAGTGATTTTCCACAGTCTGTGCCTAGGGCTACTTGAAGAGTAAACAAACCATAGAGACAAAACTGAGAACTCCTTTATTTTGTCAACTTTCAAAGAGCTACTACAAACCATGTTGGATTTACAGTTCCAAATTTATCTATCGATATAGGAGAGAACAGAGGGAAACCAAAATATTAAAACTGCTTCTGTAGACGAACGCTCCAAGCTAGAAGAACCAAATATGGTGAGCCAAGTGGGATTTGTGTACTGATCATTACCACCAAGTATCATCAAGATTGGGTGAAAAAATATTTGCTGGTATTTCGGAAACTCGTTATTTCTTAGAAGATTGGCAAACCCTCTCAATGAAAGTGCTTTTCCACAGTCTGTGCCTAGGGATACTTGAAGAGGAAACAAACCATTGAGACAAACCTAGAACTCCTTTATTTTGTCAAGTTTCAAAGAGCTACTACAAACCATGTTGGATTTAGAGTTCCAAATTCATCTATCTATATAGGAGAGAACAGAGGGAAACCTAAAAATAAAAACTGCTACTGTAAACGAACGCTTCAACCTAGAAGAACGAAATTTGGTGAGTCAAGTGGGATTTGTGTACTGATCATTATCACAAAGTATCATCAACATTGGGTGAAAAAATATTTGCTGGGATTTCGGAAACTCGTTATTTCTTAGAAGCTTGGCAACCCCTCTCAATGAAAGTGCTTTTCCAAAGTCTATGCCTAGGGCTACTTGAAGAGGAAACAAACCATTGAGACAAAACGGAGAACTCCTTTATTTTGTCAACTTTCACAGAGCTACTACAAACCATGTTGGATTTAGAGTTCCAAATTCATTTATCTATATAGGAGTGAACAGAGGGAAACCTAAATATTAAAACTGCTTCTGTAGACGAACGCTCCAACCTAGAAGAACCAAATTTGGTGGGCCAAGTGGGATTTGTGGACTTGTCATTACCACCATGTATCATCAAGATATGGTGAAAAAATATTTGCTGGTATTTCGGAAACTCGTAATTTCTTAGAAGCTTGGCCACCCCTCCCAATGAAAGTGCTTTTCCACAGTCTGTGCCTAGGGATACTTGAAGAGGAAACAAACCATAGAGAAAAAACTGAGAACTCCTTTATTTTGTCAAGTTTCAAAGAGCTAATACAAACCATGTTGGATTTAGAGATCCAAATTCATCTATCTATATAGAACAGAGGGAAACCTAAAAATAAAAACTGCTACTGTAAACGAACGCTTCAACCTAGAAGAAGAAAATTTGTTGATCCAAGTGGGATTTGTGTACTGATCATTACCACCCAGTATCATCAAGATTGGGTGAAAAAATATTTTCTGGTATTTCGGAAACTCGTTATTTCTTAAAAGCTTGGCAACCCCTCTCAATGAAAGTGCTTTTCCACAGTCTGTGCCTAGGGCTACTTGAAGGGGAAACAATCCGTAGAGACAAAACTGAGAACTCGTTTATTTTGTCAAGTTTCAAAGAGCTACTACAAACCATGTTGGATTTAGAGTTCCAAATTCACCTATCTATATAGGACAGAACAGAGTGAAACCTAAAAATGAAAACTGCTACTGTAAAAGAACGCTTCAACCTAGAAGAACAAAATTTCGTGAGCCAAGTGGGATTTGTGCACTGATCATTACCACCAAGTATCATCAAGATTGGGTGAAAAAATATTTGCTGGTAAGTTGGAAACTCGTTATTTCTTAGAAGCTTGGCAACCCCTCTCAATGAAAGTGCTTTTCCACAGTCTGTGCTCTGGGCTACTTGAAGAGGAAACAAACCATAGAGACAAAACTGAGAAGTCCTTTATTTTGTCAAGTTTCAAAGAGCTACTACAAACCATGTTGGATTTAGAGTTCCAAATTCATCTATCTATATAGGAGAGAACAGAGTGAAACCTAAATAAAAAAAACTGCTACTGTAGACGAACGCGTCAAGGTAGAAGAACAAACTTTGGTGAGCCAAGTGGGATTTGTGTACTGATCATGACCACCAAGTATCATCAACATTTGGTGAAAAAATATTTGCAGGTATTTCGGAAACTCGTAATTTCATGGAAGCTTGGCAACCCCTTTCAATGAAAGTGCTTTTCCACAGTCTGTGCCTAGGGCTAATTGAAGAGGAAACAAACCATTGAGACAAAACTGGGAATTCCTTTATTTTTTCAACTTTCAAAGAGCTACTACAAACCATGTTGGATTTAGAGTTAAAATTCATCTATCTATATAGGAGAGAATAGACTGGAACCTTAAAATAAAAACTGCTACTGTAAACGAACGCTTCAACCTTGAAGAAGAAAATTTGGTGAGCCAAGTGGGATTTGTGTACTGATAATTACCACACAGTATCATCAAGATTTGGTGAAAAAATATTTGCTGGTATTTCGGAAACTCGTTATTTCTTAAAAGCCTGGCAACCCCTCTCAATGAAAGTGCTTTTCCGCAGTCTGTGCCTAGGGCTACTTGAAGGGGAAACAATCCGTAGAGACAAAACTGAGAACTCATTTATTTTATCATGTTTCAAAGAGCTACTAAAAACCATGTTGGATTTAGAGTTGAAAATTCACTTATCTATATAGGAGAGAACAGAGTGAAACCTAAAAATGAAAACTGCTACTGTAAACGAACGCTTCAACCTAGAAGAACAAAATTTCGTGAGCCTAGTGGGATTTGTGCACTGATCATTACCACCAAGTATCATCAAGATTGGGTGGAAAAATATTTGCTGGTATTCCGGAAACTCGTTATTTCTTAAAAGCTTGGCAACCCCTCTCAATGACAGTGATTTTCCACAGTCTGTGCCTAGGGCTACTTGAAGAGGAAACAAACCATAGAGACAAAACTGAGAACTCCTTTATTTTGTCAAGTTTCAAAGAGCTACTACAAACCATGTTGGATTTAGAGTTCCAAATTTATCTATTGATATAGGAGAGAACAGAGGGAAACCTAAATATTAAAACTGCTTCTGTAGACGAACGCTCCAACCTAGAAGAACCAAATTTGGTGAGCCAAGTGGGATTTGTGGACTTGTCATTACCACCAAGTATCATCAAGATATGGTGAAAAAATATTTGCTGGTATTTCGGAAACTCATAATTTCTTAGATGCTTGGCCACCCCTCCCAATGAAAGTGCTTTTCCACAGTCTGTGCCTCGGGATACTTGAAGAGGAAACAAACCATAGAGAAAAAACTGAGAAATCCCTTATTTTGTCAAGTTTCAAAGAGCTACTACAAACGATGTTGGATTTAGAGTTCCAAATTCATCTATCTATATAGGAGAGAACAGAGTGAAACCTAAAACTAAAAATGCTACTGTAAAGGAATGCTTCAACCTAGAAGAACGAAATTTGGTGAGCCAAGTGGGATTTGTGGACTTGTCATTACCACCACGTATCATCAAGATTGGGTGAAAAAATATTTGCTGGTATTTCGGAAACTCGTAATTTCTTGGAAGCTTGGCAACCCCTCTCAATGAAAGTGCTTTTCCACAGTCTCTGCTTAGGGCTACTTGAATCTGAAACAAATCCTAGAGACAAAACTGAGAACTCCTTTATTTTGTCAAGTTTCAAATAGCTTCTACAAACCATGTTGGATTTAGAGTTCCAAATTCATCTATCTGTATAGGAGAGAGCAGAGTGAAACATAAAAATATAAACTGCTACTGTAAACGAACGCTTCAACCTAGAAGAACACAATTTGGTGAGCCAAGTGGGATTTGTGTACTGATCATTACCACCACGTATCAACAATGTTGGGTAAAAAAATATTTGCTGGTATTTCAAAAACTCGTAATTTTTTGGAAGCTTGGCAACCCCTCTCAATGAAAGTGCTTTTCTACAGTCTGTTCTTAGGGCTACTTGAAGCGGAAACAAATCATAGAGACAATACTGAGAACTACTTTATTTTGTCAAATTTCGAAGAGCTACTACAACCCATGTTGAATTTAGAATTCCAAATTCATCTATCTATATAGGAGAGAACAGAGTGAAACCTAAATATAAACACTGCTACTGTAGACGAACGCTTCAACCTAGATGAACAAAATTTGGTGAGCCAATTGGGATTTGTGTACTGTCATTACCAACACGTATCATCAACATTGGGTGAAAAAATATCTGCTGGTATTTCGGAAACTCGTTATTTCTTCGAAGCTTGGCAACCCCTCTCAATGAAAGTGCTTTTCCACAGTCTGTGCCTTGGGCTACTTGAAGAGGAAACAAACCATAGAGACAAAACTGAGAACTCATTTATTTTATCATGTTTCAAAGAGCTACTAAAAACCATGTTGGATTTAGAGTTGAAAATTCACTTATCTATATAGGAGAGAACAGAGTGAAACCTAAAAATGAAAACTGCTACTGTAAACGAACGCTTCAACCTAGAAGAACAAAATTTCGTGAGCCTAGTGGGATTTTTGCACTGATCATTACCACCAAGTATCATCAAGATTGGGTGGAAAAATATTTGCTGGTATTCCGGAAACTCGTTATTTCTTAAAAGCTTGGCAACCCCTCTCAATGACAGTGATTTTCCACAGTCTGTGCCTAGGGCTACTTGAAGAGGAAACAAACCAGAGACAAAACTGAGAACTCCTTTATTTTGTCAAGTTTCAAAGAGCTACTACAAACCATGTTGGATTTAGAGTTCCAAATTTATCTATTGATATAGGAGAGAACAGAGGGAAACCTAAATATTAAAACTGCTTCTGTAGACGAACGCTCCAACCTAGAAAAACCAAACTTGGTGAGCCAAGTGGGATTTGTGGACTTGTCATTACCACCAAGTATCATCAAGATATGGTGAAAAAATATTTGCTGGTATTTCGGAAACTCATAATTTCTTAGAAGCTTGGCCACCCCTCCCAATGAAAGTGCTTTTCCACAGTCTGTGCCTAGGGATACTTGAAGAGGAAACAAACCATAGAGAAAAAACTGAGAACTCCCTTATTTTGTCAAGTTTCAAAGAGCTACTACAAACGATGTTGGATTTAGAGTTCCAAATTCATCTATCTATATAGGAGAGAACAGAGGGAAACCTAAAAATAAAAACTGCTACTGTAAACGAACACTTCAACCTAGAAGAACAAAATTTCGTGATCCAAGTTGAATTTCTGTACTGATCATTACCAGCCTGTATGATCAAGATTGGGTGAAAAAATATTTGCTGGTAAGTTGGAAACTCGTTATTTCTTAGAAGCTTGGCAACCCCTCTCAATTAAAGTGCTTTTTCACAGTCTGTGCCTAGGGCTACTTGAAGAGGAAACAAACCATAGAGACAAAACTGAGAACTCCTTTCTTTTGTCAAATTTCAAAGAGCTACTACAAACCATGTTGGATTTAGAGTTCCAAATTCATCCATCTATATGGGAGAGAACATAGTGAAACCTAAATATAAAAACTGCTACTGTAGACGAACGCTTCAATCTAGAAGAAGCAAATTTGGTGAGCCAAGTTTGATTTGTGTACTGATCATTACCACCAAGTATCATCAACATTGGGTGAAAAAATATTTGCTGGTATTTCGGAAACTCGTTAGTTCTTAAAAGCTTTGCAACCCCTCTCAATGAAAGTGCTTTTCCACAGTCTGTGCCGAGGGCTACTTGAAGAGGAAACAAACCATAGAGACAAAACTGAGAACTCCTTTATTTTGTCAAGTTTCAAAGAGCTACTGCAAACCATGTTTTATTTAGAGTTCCAAATTCAACTATCTGTATAGGAGAGAGCAGAGGGTAACCTAAATATAAAAACTGCTACTGTAGACGAACGCTTCAACCTAGAAGAACAAAATTTGGTGAGCCCAGTGGGATTTGTGTCCTGATGATTACCACCAAGTATCATCAACATTGGGTGAAAAAATATTTCCTGGTATTTCGGAAACTCTTTATTTCATAGAAGCTTGGCAATCCCTCTCAATGAAAGTGCTTTTCCACAGTCTGTGCCTTGGGCTACTTGAAGAAGAAACAAACCATAGAGACAAAACTGAGAACTCCTTTCTTTTGTCAAATTTCAAAGAGCTACTACAAACCATATTGGATTTAGAGTTCCAAATTCATCTATCTATATAGGAGAGAACAGAGTGAAAGCTAAATATAAAAACTGCTACTGTAGACGAACGCTTCAGTCTAGAAGAAGCAAATTTGGTGAGCCAAGTGGGATTTGTGTACTGATCATTACCACCAAGTATCATCAACATTGGTTGAAAAAATACTTGCTGGTATTTCGGAAACTCGTTATTTCTTAGAAACTTGGCAACTGCTCTCAATGAAAGTGCTTTTCCACAGTCTGTGCCTAGGGCTACTTGAAGAGGAAACAAACCATTGAGACAAAACTGAGAACTCCTTTATTTTGTCAAGTTTGAAAGAGCTACTACAAACCATGTTGGATTTAGAGTTCCAAATTCATCTATCTATATAGTAGAGAACAGAGTGAAACCTAAAACTAAAAACTGCTACTGTAAACGAATGCTTCAACCTAGAAGAACGAAATTTGGTGAGCCAAGTGGGATTTGTGGACTTGTCATTACCACCACGTTTCATCAGGATTGGGTGAAAAAATATTTGCTGGTATTTCGGAAACTCGTAATTTCTTGGAAGCTTGGCAACCCCTCTCAATGAAAGTGCTTTTCCACAGTCTCTGCTTAGGGCTACTTGAATCTGAAACAAATCCTAGAGACAATACTGAGAACTTTTTTATTTTGTCAAATTTCGAAGAGATACTACAACCCATGTTGAATTTAGAGTTCCAAATTCATCTATCTATATAGGAGAGAACATAGTGAAACCTAAATATAAAAACTGCTACTGTAGACGAACGCTTCAACCTAGATGAACAAAATTTGGTGAGCCAATTGGGATTTTTGTACTGTCATTACCAACACGTATCTTCAAGATTAGGTGAAAAAATATTTGCTGGTATTTCGGAAACTCGTAATTTCTTGGAAGCTTGGCAACCCCTCTCAATGAAATAACTTTTCCACAGTCTCTGCATAGGGCTACTTGAAGCGGAGACAAATCATAGAGACAAAACTGAGAACTCCTTTATTTTGTCAAGTTTCAAAGAGCTACTACAAACCATGTTGGATTTAGAGTTCCAAATTCATCTATCTATATTGGAGAGAACAGAGGGAAACCAAAAAATAAAAACTGCTACTGTAAATGAACGCTTCAAATTAGAAGAACAAAATTTGGTGAGCCAAGTGGGATTTGTGTACTGATGATTACCACCAAGTATCATCAAGTTTGGGTGAAAAAATATTTGCTGGTATTTCAGAAACTCGTTATTTCTTAGCAGCTTGGCAACCCCTCTCAATGAAAGTGCTTTTCCACAGTCTGTGCCTTGGACTACATGAAGAGGAAACAAACCATAGAGACAAAACTGAGAACTCCTTTATTTTGTCAAGTTTCAAAGATCTGCTAAAAAACAGGTTGGATTTAGAGTTCCAAATTCATCTATCTATGTAGGAGAGAACAGAGTGAAACCTAAATATAAAAAGTGCTACTGTAGACGAACTCTTCAACCTAGAAGAACAAAATTTGGTGAGCGAAGTGGGATTTGTGGACTTGTCAATTCCACGAAGTATAATCAAGATTGGGTGAAAAAATATTTGCTGGTATTTCGGAAACTCGTGATTTCTTGGAAGCTTGGCAACCCCTCTCAATGAAAGTGCTTTTCCACAGTCTGTGCCTAGGGCTACTTGAAGACGAAACAAACCATAGAGACAAAACTGAGAACTCCTTTCTTTTGTCAAATTTCAAAGAGCTACTACAAACCATGTTGGATTTAGAGTTCCAAATTCATCTATCTATATGGGAGAGAACAGAGTGAAACCTAAATATAAAAACTGCTACTGTACACGAACGCTTCAATCTAGAAGAAGCAAATTTGGTGAGCCAAGTTGGATTTCTGTACTGATCATTACCACCAAGTATCATCAACATTGGGTGAAAAAATATTTGCTGGTATTTCGGAAACTTGTTAGTTCTTAAAAGCTTTGAAACCCCTTTCAATGAAAGTGCTTTTCCACAGTCTGTGCCGAGGGCTACTTGAAGAGGAATCAAACCATTGAGACAAAACTGAGAACTCCTTTATTATGTCAAGTTTCAAAGAGCTACTACAAACCCTGTTGGATTTAGAGTTCCAAATTCAACTATCTATATAGGAGAGAACAGAGGGAAACCTAAATATAAAAAGTGCTACTGTACACGAACGCTTCAACCTAGAAGAACAAAATTTGGTAAGCGAAGTGAGATTTGTGGACTTGTCAATACGACGAAGTATAATCAAGATTGGGTGAAAAATATTTGCTGGTATTTCGGAAACTCGTGATTTCTTGGAAGCTTGGCAACCCCTCTCAATGAAAGTGCTTTTCCACAGTCTCTTCTTAGGGCTACTTGAAGGGGAAAGAAATCATAGAGGCAAAACTGAGAACTCCTTTATTTTGTGAAGTTTCAAAGAGCTACTACAAACCATGTTGGATTTAGAGTTCCAAATTCATCTATCTATATAGGTGAGAACAGATGAAACCTAAATATAAAAACTGCTACTGTAAACGAATGCTTCAACCTAGAAGAACGAAATTTGGTGAGCCAAGTGGGATTTGTGGACTTGTCATTACCACCATGTATCATCAAGAGTGGGTGAAAAAATATTTGCTGGTATTTTGGAAACTCGTAATTTCTTGGAAGCTTGGCAACCCCTCTCAATGAAAGTGCTTTTCCACAGTCTCTGCTTAGGGCTACTTGAATCTGAAACAAATCCTAGAGACAAAACTGAGAACTCCTTTATTTTGTCAAGTTTCAAATAGCTTCTACAAACCATGTTGGATTTAGAGTTCCAAATTCATCTATCTGTATAGGAGAGAGCAGAGTGAAACATAAAAATATAAACTGCTACTGTAAACGAACGCTTCAACCTAGAAGAACACAATTTGGTGAGCCAAGTGGGATTTGTGTACTGATCATTACCACCACGTATCATCAATGTTGGGTAAAAAAATATTTGCTGGTATTTCAAAAACTCGTAATTTTTTGGAAGCTTGGCAACCCCTCTCAATGAAAGTGCTTTTCTACAGTCTGTTCTTAGGGCTACTTGAAGCGGAAACAAATCATAGAGACAATACTGAGAACTCCTTTATTTTGTCAAATTTCGAAGAGCTACTACAACCCATGTTGAATTTAGAATTCCAAATTCATCTATCTATATAGGAGAGAACAGAGTGAAACCTAAATATATAAACTGCTACTGTAGACGAACCCTTCAACCTAGAAGAACAAAATTTGGTGAGCCAAGTGGGATTTGTGTCCTGATCATTACCACAAAGTATCATCAACATTGGGTGAAAAAATATTTCCTGGTATTTCGGAAACTCTTTATTTCTTAGAAGCTTGGCAACCCCTGTCAATGAAAGTGCTTTTCCACAGTCTGTGCCTTGGGCTACTTGAAGAAGAAACAAACCATAGAGACAAAACTGAGAACTCCTTTCTTTTGTCAAATTTCAAAGAGCTACTACAAACCATGTTGGATTTAGAGTTCCAAATTCATCTATCTATATAGGAGAGAACAGAGTGAAATCTAAATATAAAAACTGCTACTGTAGACGAACGCTTCAATCTAGAAGAAGCAAATTTGGTGAGCCAAGTGGGATTTGTGTACTGATCATTACCACCAAGTATCATCAACATTGGTTGAAAAAATACTTGCTGGTATTTCGGAAACTCGTTATTTCTTAGAAACTGGGCAACTGCTCTCAATGAAAGTGCTTTTCCACAGTCTGTGCCTAGGGCTACTTGAAGAGGAAACAAACCATTGAGACAAAACTGAGAACTCCTTTATTTTGTCAAGTTTGAAAGAGCTACTACAAACCATGTTGGATTTAGAGTTCCAAATTCATCTATCTATATAGTAGAGAACAGAGTGAAACCTAAAACTAAAAACTGCTACTGTAAACGAATGCTTCAACCTAGAAGAACGAAATTTGGTGAGCCCAGTGGGATTTGTGGACTTGTCATTACCACCACGTATCATCAAGATTGGGTGAAAAAATATTTGCTGGTATTTCGGAAACTGGTAATTTCTTGGAAGCTTGGCAACCGCTCTCAATGAAAGTGCTTTTCCACAGTCTCTGCTTAGGGCTACTTGAATCTGAAACAAATCCTAGAGACAAAACTGAGAACTCCTTTATTTTGTCAAGTTTCAAATAGCTTCTACAAACCATGTTGGATTTAGAGTTCCAAACTCATCTATCTGTATAGGAGAGAGCAGAGTGAAACATAAAAATATAAACTGCTACTGTAAACGAACGCTTCAACCTAGAAGAACACAATTTGGTGAGCCAAGTGGGATTTGTGTACTGATCATTACCACCACGTATCATCCATGTTGGGTAAAAAAATATTTGCTGGTATTTCAAAAACTCGTAATTTTTTGGAAGCTTGGCAACCCCTCTCAATGAAAGTGCTTTTCTACAGTCTGTTCTTAGGGCTACTTGGAGCGGAAACCAATCATAAAGACAATACTGTGAACTCCTTTATTTTGTCAAATTTCGAAGAGCTATGACAACCCATGGTGAATTTAGAATTCCAAATTCATCTATCTATATAGGAGAGAACAGAGTGAAACCTAAATATAAAAACTGCTACTGTAGACGAACGCTTCAACCTAGATGAACAAAATTTGGTGAGCCAATTGGGATTTGTGTACTGTCATTACCAACACGTATCATCAAGATTAGGTGAAAAAATATTTGCTGGTATTTCGGAAACTCGTAATTTCTTGGAAACTTGGCAACCCCTCTCAATGAAATAGCTTTTCCACAGTCTCTGCATAGGGCTACTTGAAGCGGAGACAAATCATAGAGACAAAACTGAGAACTCCTTTATTTTGTCAAGTTTCAAAGAGCCACTACAAACCATGTTGGATTTAGAGTTCCAAATTCATCTATCTATATAGGAGAGAACAGAGGGAAACCAAAAAATAAAAACTGCTACTGTAAATGAACGCTTCAACCTAGAAGAACAAAATTTGGTGAGCCAAGTGGGATTTGTGTACTGATGATTACCACCAAGTATCATCAAGTTTGGGTGAAAAACTATTTGCTGGTATTTCAGAAACTCTTTATTTCTTAGCAGCTTGGCAACCCCTCTCAATGAAAGTGCTTTTCCACAGTCTGTGCCTTGGACTACATGAAGAGGAAACAAATCATAGCGACAAAACTGAGAACTCCTTTATTTTGTCAAGTTTCAAAGATCTGCTAAAAAACAGGTTGGATTTAGAGTTCCAAATTCATCTATCTATGTAGGAGAGAACAGAGTGAAACCTAAATATAAAAAGTGCTACTGTAGACGAACTCTTCAACTTAGAAGAACAAAATTTGGTGAGCGAAGTGGGATTTGTGGACTTGTCAATACCACGAAGTATAATCAAGATTGGGTGAAAAAATATTTGCTGGTATTTCGGAAACTCGTGATTTCTTGGAAGCTTGGCATCCCCTCTCAATGAAAATGCTTTTCCACAGTCTCTGCTTGGGGCTACTTGAAGCGAAAAGAAATCATAGAGACAAAACTGAGAACTCCTTTATTTTGTCAAGTTTCAAAGATCTGCTAAAAAACAGGTTGGATTTAGAGTTCCAAATTCATCTATCTATGTAGGAGAGAACAGAGTGAAACCTAAATATAAAAAGTGCTACTGTAGACGAACGCTTCAACCTAGGAGAAAAATATTTGGTGAGCCAAGTGGGATTTGTGTCCTGATCATTACCACCAAGTATCATCAACATTGGGTGAAAAAATATTTGCTGGTATTTCGGAAACTCGTAATTTTATAAGCTTTTAACCCCTCTCAATGGAACTGCTTTTCCAAAGTCTGTGCCTAGGGATAATTGAAGAAGAAACAAACCATAGAGACAAAACTGAGAACTACTTTATTTTGTCAAGTTTCAAAGAGCTACTACAAACCATGTTGGATTTAGAGTTCCAAATTCATCTATCTATATACGAGAGAGCAGAGTGAAACCTAAAAATATAAACTGCTACTGAAAACGAACGCTTCAACCTAGAAGAACACAATTTGGTGAGCCAAGTGGGATTTGTGTACTGATCATTACCACCACATATCATCAATGTTGGGTAAAAAAATATTTGCTGGTATTTCAGAAACTCGTAATTTCTTGGAAGCTTGGCAACCCCTCTCAATGAAAGTGCTTTTCCACAGTGTGTGCCTAGGGCTACTTGAAGAGGAATCAAACCATTGAGACAAAACTGAGAACTCCTTTATTATGTCAAGTTTCAAAGAGCTACTACAAACCCTGTTGGATTTAGAGTTCCAAATTCAACTATCTATATAGGAGAGAACAGAGGGAAACCTAAATATAAAAAGTGCTACTGTACACGAACGCTTCAACCTAGAAGAACAAAATTTGGTGAGCCAAGTGGGATTTGTGTCCTGATCATTACCACCAAGTATCATCAACATTGGGTTAAAAAATATTTCCTGGTATTTCGGAAACTCTTTATTCCTTAGAAGCTTGGCAACCCCTCTCAATGAAAGTGCTTTTCCACAGTCTGTGCCTTGGGCTACTTGAAGAAGAAACAAACCATAGAGACAAAACTGAGAACTCCTTTCTTTTGTCAAATTTCAAAGAGCTACTACAACCATGTTGGATTTAGAGTTCCAAAATCATCTATCTATATAGGAGAGAACAGAGTGAAACTTAATATAAAAACTGCTACTGTAGACGAACGCTTCAATCTAGAAGAAGCAAATTTGGTGAGCCAAGTGGGATTTGTGTACTGATCATTACCACCAAGTATCATCAACATTGGTTGAAAAAATACTTGCTGGTATTTCGGAAACTCGTTATTTCTTAGAAACTGGGCAACTGCTCTCAATGAAAGTGCTTTTCCACAGTCTGTGCCTAGGGCTACTTGAAGAGGAAACAAACCATTGAGACAAAACTGAGAACTCCTTTATTTTGTCAAGTTTGAAAGAGCTACTACAAACCATGTTGGATTTAGAGTTCCAAATTCATCTATCTATATAGTAGAGAACAGAGTGAAACCTAAACCTGAAAACTGCTACTGTAAACGAATGCTTCAACCTAGAAGAACGAAATTTGGTGAGCCAAGTGGGATTTGTGGACTTGTAATTACCACCACGTATCATCAAGATTGGGTGAAAAAATATTTGCTGGTATTTCGGAAACTCGTAATTTCTTGGAAGCTTGGCAACCCCTCTCAATGAAAGTGCTTTTCCACAGTCTCTGCTTAGGGCTACTTGAATCTGAAACAAATCCTAGAGACAAAACTGAGAACTCCTTTATTTTGTCAAGTTTCAAATAGCTTCTACAAACCAAGTTGGATTTAGAGTTCCAAATTCATCTCTCTGTACAGGAGAGAGCAGAGTGAAACATAAAAATATAAACTGCTACTGTAAACGAACGCTTAAACCTAGAAGAACACAATTTGGTGAGCCAAGTGGGATTTGTGTACTGATCATTACCACCACGTATCATCAATGTTGGGTAAAAAAATATTTGCTGGTATTTCAAAAACTCGTAATTTTTTGGAAGCTTGGCAACCCCTCTCAATGAAAGTGCTTTTCTACAGTCTGTTCTTAGGGCTACTTGAAGAGGAAACAAATCATAGACACAATACTGAGAACTCCTTTATTTTGTCAAATTTCGAAGAGCTACTACAACCCATGTTGAACTTAGAATTCCAAATTCATCTATCTATATAGGAGAGAACAGAGTGAAACCTAAATATAAAAACTGCTACTGTAGACGAACGCTTCAACCTAGATGAACAAAATTTGGTGAGCCAATTGGGATTTGTGTACTGTCATTACCAACACGTATCATCAGGATTAGGTGAAAAAATATTTGCTGGTATTTCGGAAACTCATAATTTCTTGGAAGCTTGGAAACCCCTCTCAATGAAAGTGCTTTTCCACAGTCTGTGCCTTGGACTACATGAAGAGGAAACAAACCATAGAGACAAAACTGAGAACGCCTTCATTTTTTCAAGTTTCAAAGATCTGCTGAAAAACAGGTTGGATTTAGAGTTCCAAATTCATCTATCTATGTAGGAGAGAACAGAGTGAAACCTAAATATAAAAAGTGCTACTGTAGACGAACTCTTCAACCTAGAAAAACAAAATTTGGTGAGCGAAGTGGGATTTGTGGACTTGTCAATACCACGAAGTATAATCAAGATTGGGTGAAAAAATATTTGCTGGTATTTCGGAAACTCGTGATTTCTTGGAAGCTTGGCAACCCCTCTCAATGAAAATGCTTTTCCACAGTCTCTGCTTAGGGCTACTTGAAGCGAAAAGAAATCACAGAGACAAAACTGAGAACTCCTTTATTTTGTCAAGTTTCAAAGAGCTACTAGAAACCATGTTGGATTTAGAGTTCCAAATTCATCTATCTATATAGGAGAGAACAGATGAAACCTAAATATAAATACTGCTACTGTAGATGAACGCTTCAACCTAGAAGAACAAAATTTGGTGAGCCAAGTGGGAATGTGTCCTGATCATTACCACCAAGTATCATCAACATTGGGTGAAAAAATATTTGCTGGTGTTTCGGAAACTCGTAATTTTAGAAGCTTTCAACCGCTCTCAATGAAACTGCTTTTCCAAAGTCCGTGCCTAGGGCTAATTGAAGAAGAAACAAACCATACAGACAAAACTGAGAACTACTTTATTTTGTCAAGTTTCAAAGAGCTACTACAAACCATGTTGGATTTAGAGTTCCAAATTCATCTATCTATATAGGAGAGAGCAGAGTGAAACCTAAAAATATAAACTGCTACTGTAAACGAACGCTTCAACCTAGAAAAACACAATTTGGTGAGCCAAGTGGGATTTGTGTACTGATGATTACCACCAAGTATCATCAAGTTTGGGTGAAAAAATATTTGCTGGTATTTCAGAAACTCGTTATTTCTTAGCAGCTTGGCAACCCCTCTCAATGAAAGTGCTTTTCCACAGTCTGTGCCTTGGACTACATGAAGAGGAAACAAACCATAAAGACAAAACTGAGAACTCCTTTATTTTGTCAAGTTTCAAAGATCTGCTAAAAAACAGGTTGGATTTAGAGTTCCAAATTCATCTATCTATGTAGGAGAGAACAGAGTGAAACCTAAATATAAAAAGTGCTACTGTAGACGAACTCTTCAACCTAGAAGAACAAAATTTGGTGAGCGAAGTGGGATTTGTGGACTTGTCAATACCACGAAGTATAATCAAGATTGGGTGAAAAAATATTTGCTGGTATTTCGGAAACTCGTGATTTCTTGGAAGCTTGGCAACCCCTCTCAATGAAAATGCTTTTCCACAGTCTCTGCTTAGGGCTACTTGAAGCGAAAAGAAATCATAGAGACAAAACTGAGAACTCCTTTATTTTGTCAAGTTTCAAAGAGCTACTACAAACCATGTTGGATTTAGATTTCCAAATTCATCTATCTATATAGGAGAGAACAGATGAAACCTAAATATAAAAACTGCTACTGTAGACGAACGCTTCAACCTAGAAGAACAATATTTGGTGAGCCAAGTGGGATTTGTGTACTGATCATTACCACCACATATCATCAATGTTGGGTAAAAAAATATTTGCTGGTATTTCAGAAACTCGTAATTTTTTGGAAGCTTGGCAACCCCTCTCAATGAAAGTGCTTTTCTACAGTCTCTTCTTAGGGCTACTTGAAGCGGAAACAAACCATAGAGACAAAACTGAGAACTCCTTTATTTTGTCAAGTTTCGAAGAGCTACTACAAACCATGTTGAATTTAGAATTCCAAATTCATCTATCTATATAGAAGTGCACAGAGTGAAACCTAAATATAAAAACTGCCCCTGTTGAAGAACGCTTCAACCTAGAAGAACAAAATTTGGAGAGCCAAACGGGATTTGTGTACTTGTCATTACCACCACGTGTCATCAAGATTGGGTGGAAAAATATTGGCTGGTATTTCGGAAACTCTTAATTTTTGGAAGCTTGGCAACCCCTCTCAATGAAAGAGCTTTTCCACAGTCTCTGCATAGGGCTACTTGAAGCGGAAACAAATCATAGAAACAAAACTGAGAACTCCTTTATTTTGTCAAGTTTCGAAGAGCTACTACAAACCATGTTGGATTTAGAGTTCTAAATTCATCTATCTATATAGGAGAGAACAGAGTGAAACCCAAATATAAAAACTGCTACTGTAGACGAACGCTTCAGCCTATTAGAACAAAATTTGGTGAGCCAAGTGGGATTTGTGTACTGATCATTACCACCAAGTATCATCAAGATAGGTGAAAAAAATATTTTTTGGTATTTCGGAAAATCGTAATTTCTTGGAAGCTTTGCAACCCCTTTCAATGAAATTGCTTTTTCACAGTCTCTGCTTAGGACTACTTGAAGAGGAAACAAACCATAGAGACAAATTGAGAACTCCTTTATTTTGTCAAGTTTCAAAAAGCTACTACACACCATGTTGGATTTAGAGTTCCAAATTTATCTATCTACATAGGAGAGAACAGAGGGAAACGTGAATATATAAACTGCTACTGTAAACGAACTCTTCAACCTAGTAGAAGAAAATTTGGTGAGTCAAGTGTGATTTTTGTACCAATCCTTACCACCAAGTATCATCAAGATTGGGTGACAATATATTTGCTGGTATTTCGGAAACTCGTTATTTTTTAGAAGCTTGGCAACCCCCTCAAGGAAAGTGCTTTTCCACAGTCTGTGCCTAGGGCTACTTGAAGAGAAAACAAACCATAGAGACAAAACTGAGAACTCCTTTATTTTGTGAAGTTTCTCAGAGCTACTACAAACCATGTTGGATTTAGAGTTCCAAATTCATCTATCTATATAGGAGAGAACAGAGTGAACCCTAAAAATAAAAACTGCTACTGCAAACAAACGTTTCAACCTAGAAGAACAAAATTTGGTGAGCCAAGTGGGATTTGTGTACTGATCATTACCACCAAGTATCATCAAGATTCGGTGAAAAAATATTTGCTGGTATTTCAGAAACTCGTTATTTCTTAGAAGCTTGGCAACCCCTCTCAATGACAGTGCTTTTCCACAGTCTGTGCCTACGGCTACTTGAAGAGGAAAGAAACCATAGAGACAAAACTGAGAACTCCTTTATTTTGTCAAGTTTCAAAGAGCTACTACAAACCATCTTGGATTTAGAGTTCCAAATTCATCTATCTATATAGGAGAGAACAGAGGGAAACCGAAAATTAAAAACTGCTACTCTAAACGAACGCTTCAACTTAGAAGAACAAAATTTGGTGAGTCAAGTGGGATTTGTGTACCAATCATTACCACCAAGTATCATCATGATTGGGTGAAAAAATATTTGCTGGTATTTCGGAAACTCGTTATTTCTTAGAACCTTGGCAACCCCTCTCAATGAAAGTGTTTTTCCACAGTCTCTGCCTAGGGCTACTTGAAGGGGAAACAAACCATAGAGACAAAACTGAGAACTCCTTTATTTTGTCAAGTTTCAAAGAGCTACTACAAACCATGTTGGATTTAGAGTTCGAAATTCATCTATCTATATAGGAAACAACAGAGGGAAACCTAAAAATAAAAAGTGCTACTGTAGATGAATGCTTCAACCTAGAAGAACAAAATTTGGTGAGCCAAGTGGGATTTTTGTACCGATCATTACCAAAAGTATCATCAAGATTGGGTGAAAAAATATTTGCTGGTATTTCGGAAACTCGTAATTTCATGGAAGCTTATCAACCCCTTTCTATTAAAGTGCTTTTCCACAATCTGTGCCTAGGGCTACTTGAAGAGGAAACAAAAAATAGAGACAAAACTGAGAACTCCTTTATTTTGTCAAGTTTCAAAGAGCTACCACAAACCATGTTAGATTGAGAGTTTCAAATTCATCTATCTATATAGGAGAGAACAGAGTGAAACCTAAATATAAAAACTGCTACTGTAGACGAACACTTCAACCTAGAAGAACAAAAGTTGTTGAGCCAAGTGAGATTTATGTACTTGTCATTACCACCAGGTATCATCAACATTGGGTGAAAAAATATTTTCTGGTATTACGGAAACCCGTTATTTCTTAGAATTTTGGCAACCCCTCTCAATAAAAGTCCTTTTCCACAGTCTGTGCCTAGGGCTACTTGAATAGGAAACAACCATAGAGACAAAACTGAGAACTCCTTTGTTTTTTCAAGTTTCAAAGAGCTACTACAAACCATGTTGGAATTAGAGTTTCAAATTCATCTCTCTCTGTAGGAGAGAACAGAGTGAAACCTAAATATATAAACTGCTACTGTAGACGCACGCTTCAACCTAGAAGAACAGAATTTGGTGAGCCAAGTGGTCTTTGTGTACTGATCATTACCAACAAGTATCATCAACATTGGGTGAAAAAATATTTGCTGGTATTTCGGAAACTCGTTATTTCTTAGACGCTTGGCAACCCCTCTCAATGAAAGTGCTTTTCCACAGTCTGCGCCTAGGGCTATTTGAGAGGAAACAAACCATAGAGAGAAAAATGAGAACTCCTTTATTTTATCAAGTTTCAAAAAAGCTACTACAAACCATGTTGGATTTAGAATTCCAAATTCATCTATCTATATAGGAGAGAAAAGATTGAAACATAAATATAAATACTGCTACTGTAGACGAACGCTTCAACCGAGAGAACACAATTTGGTGAGCGAAGTGGGATTTGTGTACTAATCATTTCCACCAAGTATCATCAAGATTGGGTGAAAAATATTTCCTGGTATTTCGGAAACTCGTTATTTCATAAGAGCTTGGCAACGCTTTCACTAAAAGTGCTTTTCCACAGTCTCTGCCTAGGGCTACTTGAAGAGGAAAAAAACCCTAGAGAAAAAACTGAGAACTCCTTTATTTTGGCAAGTTTCAAAGAGCTACTACAAACCATGTTGGATTTAGAGTTCCAAATTCATCAATCTGTATAGGAGAGAACAGAGGGAAACCAAAAAATATAAACTGCTACTGTAAATGAACACTTCAACTTAGAAGAACAAAATTTGGTGAGTCAAGTGGGATTTGTGTACCGATCATTACCATCAAGTATCATCATGATTGGGTGAAAAAATATTTGCTGGTATTTCGGAAATTCGTTATTTCTTAGAAGCTTGGCAACCCCTCTCAATGAAACTGCTTTTCCACAGTCTGTTCCTAGCGCTACTTGAAGAGGAAACAAACCATAGAGACAAAACTGAGAACTCCTTTATTTTGTCAAGTTTCAAAGATCTAGTACAAACCAGGTTGGATTTAGAGTTCCAAATTCATCTATCTATATAGGAGGGACCATAGTGAAAAATAAATATAAAAACTGCTACTGTAAATGAACGTTTCAACCTAGAAGAACAAAATTTGGTGAGCCAAGTGGGATTTGTGGACTTGTCATTACCACCACGTGTCATCAAGATTGGGAGGAAAAATATTGGCTGGTATTTCGGAAACACGTAATTTTTGGAAGCTTGGCAACTCCTCTCAATGAAAGTGCTTTTCCACAGTCTCTGCTTTGGACTACTTGAAGTGGAAACAAATCATAGAGACAAAACTGAGAACTCCTTTATTTTGTCAAGTTTCAAAGAGCTACTACAAACCATGTTGGATTTAGAGTTCTAAATTCATCTATCTATATAGGAGAGAACGGAGTGAAACTTAAATATAAAAACTGCAACTGTAGACGAACACTTCAACCTAGAAGAACAAAATTTGCGGAGCCAAGTGAGATTTGTGTACTTGTCATTACCACCAAGTATCATCAACGTTGGGTGAAAAAATATTTGCTGGTATTTCGGAAACTCGTTATTTCTTAGAATCTTGGCAACCCCTCTCAATGAAAGTGCTTTTCCACAGTCTGTGCATAGGGCTACCTGAATAGGAAACAAACCATTGAGACAAAACTGAGAACTCCTTTGTTTTGTCAAGTTTCAAAGAGCTACTACAAACCATGTTGGATTTAGAGTTCCAAATTTATCTATCTACATAGGAGAGAACAGAGGGAAACCTAAATGTAAAAACTGCTACTGTAGACGATCGCATCAACGTAGAAGAACAAAATTTGGTGAGCCAAGTAGGATTTGTGTACTGATCATTACCACCCAGTATCATCAAAATTGGGTGAAAAAATATTTGCTGGTATTTCAGAAACTCGTTATTTCTTAGAAGCTTGGCAACCTTTCTCAATGAAAGTGCTTTTCCACTTTCTGTGCTTAGGGCGACTTGAAGAGGAAACAAACCATAGAGACAAAACTGAGAACTCCTTTATTTTGTCCAGTTTCAAAGAGCTACTACAAACCGTGTTGGATTTAGAGTTCGAAATTCAACTATCTATATAGGAGAGATCAGAGGGAAACCTAAATATAAAAACTGCTACTGTACATGAACGCTTCAACCTAGAAGAACAAAATTTGGTGAGCCAAGTGGGATATGTTTACTAATCATTACCACCAAGTATCATCAAAATTGGGTGAAAAAATATTTGCTGGTTTTTCAAAAACTCGTTATTTCTTAGAAGCTTGGCAACCTTTCTCAATGAAAGTGCATTTCCACTTTCTGTGCTTAGGGCGACTTGAAGAGGAAACAAACCATAGAGACAAAACTGAGAACTCCTTTATTTTGTCAAGTTTCAAAGAGCTACTACAAACCATGTTGGATTTAGAGTTCCAAATTCATCTATCTATATAGTAGAGAACAGAGTGAAACCTAAAAATAAAAACTGCTACTGTAAACCAATGCTTCAAACTAGAAGAACAAAATTTGGTGAGCCAAGTGGGATTTGTGGACTTCTCATTACCACCACGTATCATCAAGATTGGGTGAAAAAATATTTGCTAGTATTTCGGAAACTCGTAATTTCATGGAAGCGTGGCAACCCCTCTCAATGAAAGTGCTTTTCCACAGTCTCTGTTTAGGGCTACTTGAATCGGAAACAAATCATAGAGACAAAACTGAGAACTTATTTATTTTCTCAAGTTTCAAAGAGCTACTACAAACCATGTTGGATTTAGAGTTCCAAATTCATCTATCTATATAGGAGAGAACAGAGTGAAACCTAAATATATAAACTGCTACTGTAGACGAATGCTTCAACCTAGAAGAACACAATTTGGTGAGCCAAGTGGGATTTGTGTACTGATCATTACAACCACGTATCATGAAGATTGGGTGAAAAAATATTTGCAGGTATTTCGGAAACTCGTTATTTCTTATAAGCTTGGCAACCCCTCTCAATGAAAGTGCTTTTATACAGTCTGCGCCTAGGGCTATTGAAGAGGAAACAAACCATTGAGACAAAACTGAGAACTCCTTTATTTTGTCAAGTTTCAAAGAGCTACTACAAACTATGTTGGAGTTAGAGTTCCAAATTCATCTATCTATATAGGAGAGAACAGAGTGAAACCTAAATAAAAAACTGCTTCTGTAGACGAACGCTTCAACCTAGAAGAACAAAATTTGGTGAGCCATGTGGGATTTGTGTAGTGATCATTACCACCACGTATGATCAACAGTGGGTGAAAAAATATTTGCTGGGATTTCGGAAACTCGTAATTTCATGGAAGCTTGGCAACCCCTTTCTATGAAAGTGCTTTTCCACAGTCTGTGCCTAGGGCTACTTGAAGAGGAAACAAACCATAGAGACAAAACTGAGAACTCCTTTATTTTGTCAAGTTTCAAAGAGCTACTACTAACAATATTGGATTTAGAGTTCCAAATTTATCTATCTATATAGGAGAGAACAGAGTGAAACCTAAATATAAAAACTGCTACTGTGGAAGAACGCTTCAACCTAGATGAACAAAATTTGTTGAGCCAACTGGGATATGTGTACTAATCATTACCACCAAGTATCATCAAAATTGGGTGAAAAAATATTTGCTGGTATTTCAAAAACCCGTTATTTCTTAGAAGCTTGGCAACCTTTCTCAATTAAAGTGCTTTTCCACTTTCTGTGCCTAGGGCGACTTGAAGAGGAAAGAAACCATAGAGACAAAACTGAGAACTCCTTTATGTTGTCCAGTTGCAAAGAGCTACTACAAACCATGTTGGATTTAGAGTTCCAAATTCATTTATCTATATAGGAGAGAACAGAGGGAAACCTAAATATAAATAGTGCTGCTGTAGATGAACGCTTCAACCTAGAAGAACAAAATTTTGTGAGCCAAGTGGGATTTGTGTACTGACGATTATCAACAAGTATCATCAAGATTGGGTGAAAAAATATTTGCTGGTATTTCGAAAACTCGTTATTTATTAGAAGCTTGGCAACCCCTCTCAATGAAAGTGCTTTTCCGCAGTCTGTGCCTAGGGCTACTTGAAGAGGAAACAAACCGTAGAGACAAAACTGAGTACTCCTTTATTTTCTCAAGTATCAAAAGCTACTTCAAACCATGTTGGATTTAGAGTTCCAAATTCTTCTGTCTATATAGAAGAGAACAGAGTGAAACCTAAAAATAACAACTGCTACTGTAAATGAACGCTTCTACCTAGAAGAACAAAATTTGGTGAGACAAGTGGGATTTGTGTACCTCTCATTACCACCACGTATCATCAAGATTGGTTGAAAAATTATCTGCTGGTATTTCGGAAACTCGTTATTTCTTAGAAGCTTGGCAACCCCTCTCAATGTGAGTGCTTTTCCACAGTCTGTGCCTAGGGCTGCTTGAAGAGGAAACAAACCATAGAGACAAAACTGAGAACTACTTTATTTTGTCAAGTTTCAAAGAGCTATTACACACCATGCTGGATTTAGAGTTCTAAATTCTTCTCTTTATATAAGAGAGAACAGAGTGAAACCTAAATATAAAAACTGCTACTGTAGACGAACGCTTCAACCTAGAAGAACAAAATTTGGTGACTCAAGTGGCATTTGTGTACTGATCATTACCACCAAGTATCATCAACATTGGGTGAAAAAATATTTGCTGGTATTTCGGAATCTCGTTATTTCTTAGACGCTTGGCAACCCCTCTCAATGAAAGTGCTTTTCCACATTCTGTGCCTAGGGCTACTTGAAGAGGAAACAAACCATAAAGACAAAACAGAGAACTCCTTTGTTTTTTCAAGTTTCAAAGAGCTACTACAAACCATGTTGGTTTTAGAGTTTCAAATTCATCTATCGATATAGGAGAGAACAGAGTGAAACTTAAATATAAAAACTGCAACTGTAGACGAACACTTCAACCTAGAAGAACAAAATTTGGTGAGCTAAGTAGGATTTGTGTACTGATCATTACCAGCCAGTATCATCAAAATTGGGTGAAAAAATATTTGCTGGTATTTCAGAAACTCGTTATTTCTTAGAAGCTTGGCAACCTTTCTCAATGAAAGTGCTTTTCCACTTTCTGTGCTTAGGGCGACTTGAAGAGGAAACAAACCATAGAGACAAAACTGAGAACTCCTTTATTTTGTCCAGTTTCAAAGAGTTACTACAAACCATGTTGGATTTAGAGTTCCAAATTCATCTATCTATATAGGAGAGAACAGAGTGAAACCTAAATATATAAACTGCTACTGTAGACGAATGCTTCAACCTAGAAGAACACAATTTGGTGAGCCAAGTGGGATTTGTGTACTGATCATTACAACCACGTATCATGAAGATTGGGTGAAAAAATATTTGCAGGTATTTCGGAAACTCGTTATTTCTTATAAGCTTGGCAACCCCTCTCAATGAAAGTGCTTTTATACAGTCTGCGCCTAGGGCTATTGAAGAGGAAACAAACCATTGAGACAAAACTGAGAACTCCTTTATTTTGTCAAGTTTCAAAGAGCTACTACAAACTATGTTGGAGTTAGAGTTCCAAATTCATCTATCTATATAGGAGAGAACAGAGTGAAACCTAAATAAAAAACTGCTTCTGTAGACGAACGCTTCAACCTAGAAGAACAAAATTTGGTGAGCCATGTGGGATTTGTGTAGTGATCATTACCACCACGTATGATCAACAGTGGGTGAAAAAATATTTGCTGGGATTTCGGAAACTCGTAATTTCATGGAAGCTTGGCAACCCCTTTCTATGAAAGTGCTTTTCCACAGTCTGTGCCTAGGGCTACTTGAAGAGGAAACAAACCATAGAGACAAAACTGAGAACTCCTTTATTTTGTCAAGTTTCAAAGAGCTACTACTAACAATATTGGATTTAGAGTTCCAAATTTATCTATCTATATAGGAGAGAACAGAGTGAAACCTAAATATAAAAACTGCTACTGTGGAAGAACGCTTCAACCTAGATGAACAAAATTTGTTGAGCCAACTGGGATATGTGTACTAATCATTACCACCAAGTATCATCAAAATTGGGTGAAAAAATATTTGCTGGTATTTCAAAAACCCGTTATTTCTTAGAAGCTTGGCAACCTTTCTCAATTAAAGTGCTTTTCCACTTTCTGTGCCTAGGGCGACTTGAAGAGGAAAGAAACCATAGAGACAAAACTGAGAACTCCTTTATGTTGTCCAGTTTCAAAGAGTTACTACAAACCATGTTGGATTTTGAGTTCCAAATTCATCTATCTATACAGTAGAGAACAGAGAGAAACCGAAAAATAAAAATGCTACTGTAAACCAATGCTTCAACCTAGAAGAACAAAATTTGGTGAGCCAAGTGGGATTTGTGGACATCTCATTACCACCACGTAACATCAAGATTGGGTGAAAAAATATTTGCTAGTATTTTGGAAACTCGTAATTTCTTGGAAGCGTGGCAACCCCTGTCAATGAAAGTGCTTTTCCACAGTCTCTGCTTAGGGCTACTTGAATCAGAAACAAATCATAGAGACAAAACTGAGAACTCCTTTATTTTCTCAAGTTTCAAAGAGCTACTACAAACCATGTTGGATTTAGAGTTCCAAAATCATCTATCTATATTGGAGACAACAGAGTGAAACCTAAATATATAAACTGCTACTGTAGACGAATGCTTCAACCTAGAAGAACACAATTTGGTGAGCCAAGTGGGATTTGTGTACTGATCATTACAACCAAGTAACATCAAGATTGGGTGATAAAATATTTGCAGGTATTTCGGAAACTCGTTATTTCTTAGAAGCTTGGCAACCGCTCTCAATGAAAGTGCTTTACCACAGTCTGCACCTAGGGCTACTTGAAGAGGAAACAAACTATTGAGACAAAACTGAAAACTCCTTTATTTTGTCAAGTTTCAAAGAGCTACTACAAACCATGTTGGATTTAGAGTTCCAAATTCAACTCTCTATATAGGAGAGAACACAGGGAAACCTAAATATAAAAACAGCTACTGTAGACAAACGCTTCAACCTAGAAGAAGAAAATTTGGTGAGCCAAGTGGGATTTGTGTACTGATCATTACCACCACGTATGATCAACATTGGGTGAAAAAATATTTGCTGGTATTTCGGAAACTCGTTATTTCTTAGAAGCTTGGCAACCCCTCTCAATGAAAGTGCTTTTCCACAGTCTGTGCCTAGGGCTACCTGAAGAGGAAACAAACCATAGAGACAAAACTGAGAACTCCTTTATTTTGTCAAGTTTCAAAGATCTAGTACAAACCAGGTTGGATTTAGAGTTCCAAATTCATCTATCTATATAGGAGGGACCATAGTGAAAAATAAATATAAAAACTGCTACTGTAAATGAACGTTTCAACCTAGAAGAACAAAATTTGGTGAGCCAAGTGGGATTTGTGGACTTGTCATTACCACCACGTGTCATCAAGATTGGGAGGAAAAATATTGGCTGGTATTTCGGAAACACGTAATTTTTGGAAGCTTGGCAACTCCTCTCAATGAAAGTGCTTTTCCACAGTCTCTGCTTTGGACTACTTGAAGTGGAAACAAATCATAGAGACAAAACTGAGAACTCCTTTATTTTGTCAAGTTTCAAAGAGCTACTACAAACCATGTTGGATTTAGAGTTCTAAATTCATCTATCTATATAGGAGAGAACGGAGTGAAACTTAAATATAAAAACTGCAACTGTAGACGAACACTTCAACCTAGAAGAACAAAATTTGCGGAGCCAAGTGAGATTTGTGTACTTGTCATTACCACCAAGTATCATCAACGTTGGGTGAAAAAATATTTGCTGGTATTTCGGAAACTCGTTATTTCTTAGAATCTTGGCAACCCCTCTCAATGAAAGTGCTTTTCCACAGTCTGTGCATAGGGCTACCTGAATAGGAAACAAACCATTGAGACAAAACTGAGAACTCCTTTATTTTGTCAAGTTTCAAAGAGCTACTACAAACCATGTTGGATTTAGAGTTCCAAATTTATCTATCTACATAGGAGAGAACAGAGGGAAACCTAAATGTAAAAACTGCTACTGTAGACGATCGCATCAACGTAGAAGAACAAAATTTGGTGAGCCAAGTAGGATTTGTGTACTGATCATTACCACCCAGTATCATCAAAATTGGGTGAAAAAATATTTGCTGGTATTTCAGAACTCGTTATTTCTTAGAAGCTTGGCAACCTTTCTCAATGAAAGTGCTTTTCCACTTTCTGTGCTTAGGGCGACTTGAAGAGGAAACAAACCATAGAGACAAAACTGAGAACTCCTTTATTTTGTCCAGTTTCAAAGAGCTACTACAAACCGTGTTGGATTTAGAGTTCGAAATTCAACTATCTATATAGGAGAGATCAGAGGGAAACCTAAATATAAAAACTGCTACTGTACATGAACGCTTCAACCTAGAACAACAAAATTTGGTGAGCCAAGTGGGATATGTTTACTAATCATTACCACCAAGTATCATCAAAATTGGGTGAAAAAATATTTGCTGGTTTTTCAAAAACTCGTTATTTCTTAGAAGCTTGGCAACCTTTCTCAATGAAAGTGCATTTCCACTTTCTGTGCTTAGGGCGACTTGAAGAGGAAACAAACCATAGAGACAAAACTGAGAACTCCTTTATTTTGTCAAGTTTCAAAGAGCTACTACAAACCATGTTGGATTTAGAGTTCCAAATTCATCTATCTATATAGTAGAGAACAGAGTGAAACCTAAAAATAAAAACTGCTACTGTAAACCAATGCTTCAAACTAGAAGAACAAAATTTGGTGAGCCAAGTGGGATTTGTGGACTTCTCATTACCACCACGTATCATCAAGATTGGGTGAAAAAATATTTGCTAGTATTTCGGAAACTCGTAATTTCATGGAAGCGTGGCAACCCCTCTCAATGAAAGTGCTTTTCCACAGTCTCTGTTTAGGGCTACTTGAATCGGAAACAAATCATAGAGACAAAACTGAGAACTTATTTATTTTCTCAAGTTTCAAAGAGCTACTACAAACCATGTTGGATTTAGAGTTCCAAATTCATCTATCTATATAGGAGAGAACAGAGTGAAACCTAAATATATAAACTGCTACTGTAGACGAATGCTTCAACCTAGAAGAACACAATTTGGTGAGCCAAGTGGGATTTGTGTACTGATCATTACAACCACGTATCATGAAAGATTGGGTGAAAAAATATTTGCAGGTATTTCGGAAACTCGTTATTTCTTATAAGCTTGGCAACCCCTCTCAATGAAAGTGCTTTTATACAGTCTGCGCCTAGGGCTATTGAAGAGGAAACAAACCATTGAGACAAAACTGAGAACTCCTTTATTTTGTCAAGTTTCAAAGAGCTACTACAAACTATGTTGGAGTTAGAGTTCCAAATTCATCTATCTATATAGGAGAGAACAGAGTGAAACCTAAATAAAAAACTGCTTCTGTAGACGAACGCTTCAACCTAGAAGAACAAAATTTGGTGAGCCATGTGGGATTTGTGTAGTGATCATTACCACCACGTATGATCAACAGTGGGTGAAAAAATATTTGCTGGGATTTCGGAAACTCGTAATTTCATGGAAGCTTGGCAACCCCTTTCTATGAAAGTGCTTTTCCACAGTCTGTGCCTAGGGCTACTTGAAGAGGAAACAAACCATAGAGACAAAACTGAGAACTCCTTTATTTTGTCAAGTTTCAAAGAGCTACTACTAACAATATTGGATTTAGAGTTCCAAATTTATTTATCTATATAGGAGAGAACAGAGTGAAACCTAAATATAAAAACTGCTACTGTGGAAGAACGCTTCAACCTAGATGAACAAAATTTGTTGAGCCAACTGGGATATGTGTACTAATCATTACCACCAAGTATCATCAAAATTGGGTGAAAAAATATTTGCTGGTATTTCAAAAACCCGTTATTTCTTAGAAGCTTGGCAACCTTTCTCAATTAAAGTGCTTTTCCACTTTCTGTGCCTAGGGCGACTTGAAGAGGAAAGAAACCATAGAGACAAAACTGAGAACTCCTTTATGTTGTCCAGTTGCAAAGAGCTACTACAAACCATGTTGGATTTAGAGTTCCAAATTCATTTATCTATATAGGAGAGAACAGAGGGAAACCTAAATATAAATAGTGCTGCTGTAGATGAACGCTTCAACCTAGAAGAACAAAATTTTGTGAGCCAAGTGGGATTTGTGTACTGACCATTATCAACAAGTATCATCAAGATTGGGTGAAAAAATATTTGCTGGTATTTCGAAAACTCGTTATTTATTAGAAGCTTGGCAACCCCTCTCAATGAAAGTGCTTTTCCGCAGTCTGTGCCTAGGGCTACTTGAAGAGGAAACAAACCGTAGAGACAAAACTGAGTACTCCTTTATTTTCTCAAGTATCAAAAGCTACTTCAAACCATGTTGGATTTAGAGTTCCAAATTCTTCTGTCTATATAGAAGAGAACAGAGTGAAACCTAAAAATAACAACTGCTACTGTAAATGAACGCTTCTACCTAGAAGAACAAAATTTGGTGAGACAAGTGGGATTTGTGTACCTCTCATTACCACCACGTATCATCAAGATTGGTTGAAAAATTATCTGCTGGTATTTCGGAAACTCGTTATTTCTTAGAAGCTTGGCAACCCCTCTCAATGTGAGTGCTTTTCCACAGTCTGTGCCTAGGGCTGCTTGAAGAGGAAACAAACCATAGAGACAAAACTGAGAACTACTTTATTTTGTCAAGTTTCAAAGAGCTATTACACACCATGCTGGATTTAGAGTTCTAAATTCTTCTCTTTATATAAGAGAGAACAGAGTGAAACCTAAATATAAAAACTGCTACTGTAGACGAACGCTTCAACCTAGAAGAACAAAATTTGGTGACTCAAGTGGCATTTGTGTACTGATCATTACCACCAAGTATCATCAACATTGGGTGAAAAAATATTTGCTGGTATTTCGGAATCTCGTTATTTCTTAGACGCTTGGCAACCCCTCTCAATGAAAGTGCTTTTCCACATTCTGTGCCTAGGGCTACTTGAAGAGGAAACAAACCATAAAGACAAAACAGAGAACTCCTTTGTTTTTTCAAGTTTCAAAGAGCTACTACAAACCATGTTGGTTTTAGAGTTTCAAATTCATCTATCGATATAGGAGAGAACAGAGTGAAACTTAAATATAAAAACTGCAACTGTAGACGAACACTTCAACCTAGAAGAACAAAATTTGGTGAGCTAAGTAGGATTTGTGTACTGATCATTACCAGCCAGTATCATCAAAATTGGGTGAAAAAATATTTGCTGGTATTTCAGAAACTCGTTATTTCTTAGAAGCTTGGCAACCTTTCTCAATGAAAGTGCTTTTCCACTTTCTGTGCTTAGGGCGACTTGAAGAGGAAACAAACCATAGAGACAAAACTGAGAACTCCTTTATTTTGTCCAGTTTCAAAGAGTTACTACAAACCATGTTGGATTTAGAGTTCCAAATTCATCTATCTATATAGGAGAGAACAGAGTGAAACCTAAATATATAAACTGCTACTGTAGACGAATGCTTCAACCTAGAAGAACACAATTTGGTGAGCCAAGTGGGATTTGTGTACTGATCATTACAACCACGTATCATGAAGATTGGGTGAAAAAATATTTGCAGGTATTTCGGAAACTCGTTATTTCTTATAAGCTTGGCAACCCCTCTCAATGAAAGTGCTTTTATACAGTCTGCGCCTAGGGCTATTGAAGAGGAAACAAACCATTGAGACAAAACTGAGAACTCCTTTATTTTGTCAAGTTTCAAAGAGCTACTACAAACTATGTTGGAGTTAGAGTTCCAAATTCATCTATCTATATAGGAGAGAACAGAGTGAAACCTAAATAAAAAACTGCTTCTGTAGACGAACGCTTCAACCTAGAAGAACAAAATTTGGTGAGCCATGTGGGATTTGTGTAGTGACCATTACCACCACGTATGATCAACAGTGGGTGAAAAAATATTTGCTGGGATTTCGGAAACTCGTAATTTCATGGAAGCTTGGCAACCCCTTTCTATGAAAGTGCTTTTCCACAGTCTGTGCCTAGGGCTACTTGAAGAGGAAACAAACCATAGAGACAAAACTGAGAACTCCTTTATTTTGTCAAGTTTCAAAGAGCTACTACTAACAATATTGGATTTAGAGTTCCAAATTTATCTATCTATATAGGAGAGAACAGAGTGAAACCTAAATATAAAAACTGCTACTGTGGAAGAACGCTTCAACCTAGATGAACAAAATTTGTTGAGCCAACTGGGATATGTGTACTAATCATTACCACCAAGTATCATCAAAATTGGGTGAAAAAATATTTGCTGGTATTTCAAAAACCCGTTATTTCTTAGAAGCTTGGCAACCTTTCTCAATTAAAGTGCTTTTCCACTTTCTGTGCCTAGGGCGACTTGAAGAGGAAAGAAACCATAGAGACAAAACTGAGAACTCCTTTATGTTGTCCAGTTGCAAAGAGCTACTACAAACCATGTTGGATTTAGAGTTCCAAATTCATTTATCTATATAGGAGAGAACAGAGGGAAACCTAAATATAAATAGTGCTGCTGTAGATGAACGCTTCAACCTAGAAGAACAAAATTTTGTGAGCCAAGTGGGATTTGTGTACTGACCATTATCAACAAGTATCATCAAGATTGGGTGAAAAAATATTTGCTGGTATTTCGAAAACTCGTTATTTATTAGAAGCTTGGCAACCCCTCTCAATGAAAGTGCTTTTCCGCAGTCTGTGCCTAGGGCTACTTGAAGAGGAAACAAACCGTAGAGACAAAACTGAGTACTCCTTTATTTTCTCAAGTATCAAAAGCTACTTCAAACCATGTTGGATTTAGAGTTCCAAATTCTTCTATCTATATAGAAGAGAACAGAGTGAAACCTAAAAATAACAACTGCTACCGTAAATGAACGCTTCTACCTAGAAGAACAAAATTTGGTGAGACAAGTGGGATTTGTGTACCTCTCATTACCACCACGTATCATCAAGATTGGGTGAAAAATTATCTGCTGGTATTTCGGAAACTCGTTATTTCTTAGAAGCTTGGCAACCCCTCTCAATGTGAGTGCTTTTCCACAGTCTGTGCCTAGGGCTGCTTGAAGAGGAAACAAACCATAGAGACAAAACTGAGAACTACTTTATTTTGTCAAGTTTCAAAGAGCTATTACACACCATGCTGGATTTAGAGTTCTAAATTCTTCTCTTTATATAAGAGAGAACAGAGTGAAACCTAAATATAAAAACTGCTACTGTAGACGAACGCTTCAACCTAGAAGAAAAAAATTTGGTGACTCAAGTGGCATTTGTGTACTGATCATTACCACCAAGTATCATCAACATTGGGTGAAAAAATATTTGCTGGTATTTCGGAATCTCGTTATTTCTTAGACGCTTGGCAACCCCTCTCAATGAAAGTGCTTTTCCACATTCTGTGCCTAGGGCTACTTGAAGAGGAAACAAACCATAAAGACAAAACAGAGAACTCCTTTGTTTTTTCAAGTTTCAAAGAGCTACTACAAACCATGTTGGTTTTAGAGTTTCAAATTCATCTATCGATATAGGAGAGAACAGAGTGAAACTTAAATATAAAAACTGCAACTGTAGACGAACACTTCAACCTAGGAGAACAAAATTTGGTGAGCCAAGTAGGATTTGTGTACTGATCATTACCAGCCAGTATCATCAAAATTGGGTGAAAAAATATTTGCTGGTATTTCAGAAACTCGTTATTTCTTAGAAGCTTGGCAACCTTTCTCAATGAAAGTGCTTTTCCACTTTCTGTGCTTAGGGCGACTTGAAGAGGAAACAAACCATAGAGACAAAACTGAGAACTCCTTTATTTTGTCCAGTTTCAAAGAGTTACTACAAACCATGTTGGATTTTGAGTTCCAAATTCATCTATCTATACAGTAGAGAACAGAGAGAAACCGAAAAATAAAAATGCTACTGTAAACCAATGCTTCAACCTAGAAGAACAAAATTTGGTGAGCCAAGTGGGATTTGTGGACATCTCATTACCACCACGTAACATCAAGATTGGGTGAAAAAATATTTGCTAGTATTTTGGAAACTCGTAATTTCTTGGAAGCGTGGCAACCCCTGTCAATGAAAGTGCTTTTCCACAGTCTCTGCTTAGGGCTACTTGAATCAGAAACAAATCATAGAGACAAAACTGAGAACTCCTTTATTTTCTCAAGTTTCAAAGAGCTACTACAAACCATGTTGGATTTAGAGTTCCAAAATCATCTATCTATATTGGAGACAACAGAGTGAAACCTAAATATATAAACTGCTACTGTAGACGAATGCTTCAACCTAGAAGAACACAATTTGGTGAGCCAAGTGGGATTTGTGTACTGATCATTACAACCAAGTAACATCAAGATTGGGTGATAAAATATTTGCAGGTATTTCGGAAACTCGTTATTTCTTAGAAGCTTGGCAACCGCTCTCAATGAAAGTGCTTTACCACAGTCTGCACCTAGGGCTACTTGAAGAGGAAACAAACTATTGAGACAAAACTGAAAACTCCTTTATTTTGTCAAGTTTCAAAGAGCTACTACAAACCATGTTGGATTTAGAGTTCCAAATTCAACTCTCTATATAGGAGAGAACACAGGGAAACCTAAATATAAAAACAGCTACTGTAGACAAACGCTTCAACCTAGAAGAAGAAAATTTGGTGAGCCAAGTGGGATTTGTGTACTGATCATTACCACCACGTATGATCAACATTGGGTGAAAAAATATTTGCTGGTATTTCGGAAACTCGTTATTTCTTAGAAGCTTGGCAACCCCTCTCAATGAAAGTGCTTTTCCACAGTCTGTGCCTAGGGCTACCTGAAGAGGAAACAAACCATTGAGACAAAACTGAGAACTCCTTTATTTTTTCAAGTTTCAAAGAGCTACTACAAACCGTGTTGGATTTAGAGTTCCAAATTCAATTATCTATATAGGAGAGATCAGAGGGAAACCTAAATATAAAAACTGCTACTGTACATGAACGCTTCAACCTAGAAGAACAAAATTTGGTGAGCCAAGTGGGATATGTGTACTAATCATTACCACCAAGTATCATCAAAATTGGGTGAAAAAATATTTGCTGGTTTTTCAAAAACTCGTTATTTCTTAGAAGCTTGGCAACCTTTCTCAATGAAAGTGCATTTCCACTTTCTGTGCTTAGGGCGACTTGAAGAGGAAACAAACCATAGAGACAAAACTGAGAACTCCTTTATTTTGTCAAGTTTCAAAGAGCTACTACAAACCATGTTGGATTTAGAGTTCCAAATTCATCTATCTATATAGTAGAGAACAGAGTGAAACCTAAAAATAAAAACTGCTACTGTAAACCAATGCTTCAAACTAGAAGAACAAAATTTGGTGAGCCAAGTGGGATTTGTGGACTTCTCATTACCACCACGTATCATCAAGATTGGGTGAAAAAATATTTGCTAGTATTTCGGAAACTCGTAATTTCATGGAAGCGTGGCAACCCCTCTCAATGAAAGTGCTTTTCCACAGTCTCTGTTTAGGGCTACTTGAATCGGAAACAAATCATAGAGACAAAACTGAGAACTCCTTTATTTTCTCAAGTTTCAAAGAGCTACTACAAACCATGTTGGATTTAGAGTTCCAAATTCATCTATCTATATAGGAGAGAACAGAGTGAAACCTAAATATATAAACTGCTACTGTAGACAAATGCTTCAACCTAGAAGAACACAATTTGGTGAGCCAAGTGGGATTTATGTACTGATCATTACAACCACGTATCATGAAGATTGGGTGAAAAAATATTTGCAGGTATTTCGGAAACTCGTTATTTCTTAGAAACTTGGCAACCCCTCTCAATGAAAGTGCTTTTCCACAGTTTGTGCCTAGGGCTACTTGAACATGAAAAAACCATGGAGACAAAACTGAGAACTCCTTTATTTTGTCAAGTTTCAAACAGCTACTACAAACCATGTTGGATTTAGAGTTCCAAATTCATCTATCTATATAGTAGAGAACAGAGTGTAACCTAAATAAAAAACTGCTACTGTAGACGAACGCTTCAACCTAGAAGAACAAAATTTGGTGAGCCAAGTGGGATTTGTGTACTGATCATTACCACCAAGAATCATCAACATTGGGTGAAAAAATATTTGCTGATTTTTCGGAAACTCGTTATTTCTTAGAAGCTTGGCAACCCCTCTCAATGAAAGTCCTTTTCCACTTTCTGTGCTTAGGGCGACTTGAAGAGGAAACAAACCATGAGACAAAACTGAGAACTCCTTTATTTTGGCCAGTTTCAAAGAGCTACTACAAACCATGTTGGATTTAGAGTTCCAAATTCATCTATCTATATAGGAGAGAACAGAGTGAAACCTAAATATATAAACTGCTACTGTAGACGAATGCTTCAACCTAGAAGAACACAATTTGGTGAGCCAAGTGGGATTTTTGTACTGATGATTACAACCAAGTATCATGAAGATTGGGTGAAAAAATATTTGCAGGTATTTCGGAAACTCGTTATTTCTTGGAAGCGTGGCAACCCCTCTCAATGAAAGTGCTTTTATACAGTCTGCGCCTAGGGCTACTTGAAGAGGAAACAAACCATAAAGACAAAACTGAGAACTCCTTTATTTTGTCAAGTTTCAAACAGCTACTACAAACCATGTTGGATTTAGAGTTCCAAATTCATCTATCTATATAGTAGAGAACAGAGTGAAACCTAAAAATAAAAACTGCTACTGTAAACCAATGCCTCAACCTAGAAGAACAAAATTTGGTGAGCTGAGTTTGATTTGTGTACTGATCATTACCACCAAGAATCATCAACATTGGGTGAAAAAATATTTGCTGATTTTTCGGAAACTCGTTATTTCTTAGAAGCTTGGCAACCCCTCTCAATGAAAGTGCTTTTCCACAGTCTGTGCCTATGGCTACTTGAAGAGGAAACAAACCATTGAAACAAAACTGAGAACTCCGTTATTTTGTCACGTTTCAAAGAGCTCCAACAAACCATGTTGGATTTAGAGTTCCAAATTCATCTATCTATATAGTAGAGAACAGAGTGAAACTTAAATAAAAAACTGCTTCTCTAGACGAACGCTTCAACCTAGAAGAACAAAATTTGGTGAGCCATGTGGGATTGGTGTAGTGATCTTTACCACCAAGTATGATCAACATTGGGTGAAAAAATATTTGCTGGTATTTCGGACACTCGTAATTTCATGGAAGCTTGGCAACCCCTTTCTATGAAAGTGCTTTTCCACAGTCTGTGCCTAGGGCTACTTGAAGAGGAAACAAACCATTGAGACAAAACTGAGAACTCCTTTCTTTTGTCAAGTTTCAAAGAGCTACTACAAACCATGTTGGATTTAGAGTTCCAAATTCATGTATCTATATAATAGAGAACAGAGTGAAACCTAAAAATAAAAACTGCTACTGTAAACCAATGCTTCAACCTAGAAGAACAAAATTTGGTGAGCCAAGTGGGATTTGTGGACTTCTCATTACCACCACGTATCATCAAGATTGGGTGAAAAAATATTTGCTAGTATTTCGGAAAATCGTAATTTCTTGGAAGCGTGGCAACCCCTCTCAATGAAAGTGCTTTTCCACAGTCTCTGCTTAAGGCTACTTGAATCGGAAACAAATCATAGAGACAAAACTGAGAACTCCTTTATTTTCTCAAGTTTCAAAAAGCTACTACAAACCATGTTGGATTTAGAGTTCCAAATTCACCTATCTATGTAGGAGAGAACAGATTGAAACCTAAATATATAAACTGCTACTGTAGACTAATGCTTCAACCTAGAAGAACACAATTTGGTGAGCCAAGTGTAATTTATGTACTGATCATTACAACCAAGTATCTTCAAGATTGGGTGAAAAAATATTGGCAGGTATTTCAGAAACTCGTTATTTCTTAGAAGCTTGGCAACCCCTCTCAATGAAAGTGCTTTTCTACAGTCTGTGCCTAGGGCTACGTGAAGAGTAAACAAAGCATTGAGACAAAAATGAGAACTCCTTTATTTTGTCAAGTTTCAAAGAGCTACTACACACCATGTTGGATTTAGAGTTTAAAATTCATCTATCTATATAGGAGAGAACAGAGTAAAACCTAAATATAAAAACTGCTACTGTAGACGAACGCTTAAACCTAGAAGAACAAAATTTGTTGAGCCACGTGGGATTTGTGTACTTGTCATTACCACCACGTATCATCAAGATTGGGTGAAAAAATATTTGCTGGTATTTCGGAAACTCGTTATTTCTTGGAAGCTTTGAAACCCCTTTCAATGAAAGTGCTTTTACACAGTCTGTGCCTAGGGCTACTTGAAGAGGAAACAAACCATAGAGCCAAAACTGAGAACTCCTTTATTTTGTAAAGTTTCAAAGAGCTACTAGAAAACATGTTGCATTTAGAGTTCCAAATTCATCTATCTATATAGAAGAGAACAGAGTGAAACCTAAATATAAAAACTGCTACTGTAGACGATCACGTCAACGTAGAAGAACAAAATTTGGTGAGCCAAGCGGGATTTGTGTACTGATCATTACCACCCAGTATCATCAAGATTGGGTGAAAAAATATTTGCTGGTATTTCAGAAACTCGTTATTTCTTAGAAGCTTGGCAACATTTCTCAATGAAAGTGCTTTTCCACTTTCTGTGCTTAGGGCGACTTGAAGAGGAAACAAAACATAGAGTCAAAACTGAGAACTCCTTTATTTTGTCCAGTTTCAAAGAGCTACTACAAACCATGTTGTATTTAGAGTTCCAAATTCATCTATCTATATAGTAGAGAACAGAGTGAAACCGAAAAATAAAAACTGCTACTGTAAACCAATGCTTCAACCTATAAGAACAAAATTTGGTGAGCCAATTGGGATTTGTATACATCTCATTACCACCACGTAACATCAAGATTGGGTGAAAAAATATTTGCTAGTATTTCGGAAACTCGTAATTTCTTGGAAGCGTTTTAACCCCTGTCAATGAAAGTGCTTCTCCACAGTCTCTGCTTAGGGCTACTTGAATCGGAAACAAATCATAGAGACAAAACTGAGAACTCCTTTATTTTCTCAAGTTTCAAAGAGCTACTACAAACCATGTTGGATATAGAGTTCCAAATTCATCTATCTATATAGGAGAGAACAGAGTGAATCCTAAAAATAAAAACTGCTACTGTCGACCAACGCTTCAACCTAGAAGAACAAAATTTTGTGAGCCAAGTGGGATTTGTGTACTGATCATTACCACCAAGTATCATCAACATTGGGTGAAAAAATATTTGCTGGTATTTCGGAAACTCGTTATTTTTTAGAAGCTTGGCAACCCCTCTAATGAAAGTGCTTTTCCAGAGTCTCTGCTTAGGGCTACTTGAAAAGAAAACAAACCATGGAGACAAAAATGAGAACTCCTTTATTTTCTCAAGTTTCAAAGAGCTTCTACAAATCATGTTGGATTTAGAGTTCCAAATTCATCTATCTATATAGTAGAGAACAGAGTGAAACCTAAAAATAAAAAATGCTACTGTAAACCAATGCTTCAATATAGAAGAACAAAATTTGGTGAACCAAGTGATATTTGTGGACTTCTCATTACCACCACGTATCATCAAGATTGGGTGAAAAAATATTGCTAGTATTTCGGAAATATGTAATTTCTTGGAAGCGTGGCAAACCCTCTCAATGAAAGTGCTTTTCCACAGTCTCTGCTTAGGGCTACTTGAATCGGAAACAATTCATAGAGACAAAACTGAGAACTCCTTTATTTTCTCAAGTTTCAAAGAGCTACTACAAACCATGTTGGATTTAGAGTTCCAAATTCATCTATCTATATAGGAGAGAACAGAGTGAAACCTAAATGTATAAACTGCTACTGTAGACGAACGCTTCAACCTAGAAGAACAAAATTTGGTGAGCCAAGTGGGATTTTTGTACTGATCATTACCACCAAGTATCATCAAGATTGGGTGAAAAAATATTTGCTGGTATTTCGGAAACTCGTTATTTCTTAGAAGCTTGGCAACCCCTCTCAATGAAACTGCTTTTCCAAAGTCTGTGACTACGGGTAATTGAAGAAAAAACAAACCATGAAGACAAAACTGAGAACTACTTTATTTTGTCAAGTTTCAAAGAGCTACTACAAACAATGTTGGATTTAGAGTTCCAAATTCATCTTTCTGTATAGTAGAGAACAGACTGAATCCTAAAAATAAAAACTGCTACTGTAAACGAACGCTTCAACCTAGAAGAACGAAATTTGGTGAGCCAAGTGGGATTTTTGGAATTGTCATTACCACCACGTATCATCAAGATTGTGTGAAAAAATATTTGCTGGTATTTCGGAAACTCATCATTTCTTGGAAGCTTGGCAACCCCTCTCAATGAAAGTGCTTTGTCACAGTCTCTGCTTAGGGCTACTTGAATGGGAAACAAATCATAGAGACAAAACTTAGAACTCCTTTATTTTTTCAAGTTTCAAAGAGCTACTACAAATCATGTTGGATTTAGAGTTCCAAATTCATCTATCTTTATAGGAGAGAACAGAGTGAAACCTAAAAATAAAAACTGCTACTGTAAACGAACGCTTCAACATAGAAAAAAAAATTTGGTGAGCCAAGTGGGATTTGTGTACTGATCACTACCACCAAGTATAATCAAGATTGGGTGAAAAAATTTTTTCTGGTATTTCGGAAACTCGTTATTTCTCAGAAGCTTGGCAACCCCTCTCAATGAAAGTGCTTTTCCACCGTCTCTGCTAGGGCTACTTGAAGAGGAAACAAACCATAGAGACAAAACTGAGAACTCCTTTATTTTGTCCAGTTTCAAAGAGCTACTACAAACCATGTTGGATTTAGAGTTCCAAATTCATCTATCTATATAGGAGAGAATAGAGTGAAAAATAAAAATAAAAACTGCTATTGCAAACGTACGCTTCAACCTAGAAGAACAAAATTTGTTGAGCCAAGTGGGATTTGTGTACTGATTATTACCACCAAGTATCATCAAGATTGGGTGAAAAAATATTTGCTGGTATTTCTGAAACTCGTTATTTCTTAGAAGCTTGGCAACCCCTCTCAATGAAAGTGCTTTTCCACAGTCTGTGCCTTGGACTACATGAAGAAGAAACAAACCATAGAGAAAAAACTGAGAACTCCTTTATTTTGTGAAATTTCAAAGAGCTACTACAAACAATGTTGGATTTAGAGTTCCAAATTCATCTATCTATATAGTAGAGAACAGAGTGAAACTTAAAAATAAAAACTGCTACTGTAAGCCAATGCTTCAACCTAGAGGAACAAAATTTGGTGAGCCAAGTGTGATTTGTGCACTTCTCAGTACCACCACGTATCATCAAGATTGGGTGAAAAAATATTTGCTAGTATTTCGGAAACTCGTAATTTCTTGGAAGCGTGGCAAACCCTCTCAATGAAAGTGCTTTTCCACAGTCTCTTCTTAGGGCTACTTGAATCGGAAAGAAATCATAGAGACAAAACTGAGAACTCCTTTATTTTCTCAAGTTTCAAAGAGCTACTACAAACCATGTTGGATTTAGAGTTCCAAATTCATCAATCTAATTAGGAGAGAACAGAGTGAAACCTAAATATACAAACTGCTACTGTAGACGAACGCTTCAACCTAGAAAAACACAATTTGGTGAGCCAAGTGGGATTTGTGTACTGATCATTACAACCAAGTATCATCAAGATTGGGTTAAAAAATATTTGCAGGTATTTCGGAAACTCGTTATTTCTTAGAAGCTTGTCAACCCCTCTCAATGAAAGTGCTTTTCCACAGTCTGTGCCTAGGGCTACTTGAAGAGGAAACAAACCATTGAGACAAAACTGAGAACTCCTTTATTTTGTCAAGTTTCAAAGAGCTACTACACACCACGTTGGATTTAGAGTTCCAAATTCAACATTCTATATAGGAGAGAACAGAGGGAATCCTAAATATTAAAACTGCTACTGTAGACGAACTCTTCAACCTAGAAGAACAAAATTTATTGAGCCATCAACATTGGGTGAAAAAATATTTGCTGGTATTTCGGAAACTCGTTATTTCTTAGAAGCTTGGCAACCCCTCTCAATGAAAGTGCTTTTCCACAGTCTGTGCCTAAGGCTACTTGAAGAGGAAACAAAGCATTGAGACAAAAATGAGAACTCCTTTATTTTGTCAAGTTTCAAGGAGCTACTACAAACCATGTTGGATTTAGAGTTCCAAATTCATCTATCTATATAGGAGAGAACAGAGTGAAACCTAAATATAAAAACTGCTTCTGTAGACGAACGCTTAAACCTAGAAGAAAAAAATTTGTTAAGCCGGTGGGATTTGTGTACTTGTTATTACCACTTCGTATCATCAAGATTGCTTGAAAAAATATTTGCTGGCATTTCGGAAACTCGTTATTTGGAAGCTTTGAAACCCCTTTCAATGAAAGTGCTTTTCCGCAGTCTCTGCTTAGGGCTACTTGAAGAGGAAACAAACCATGGAGACAAAACTGAGAACTCCTTTATTTTCTCAATTTTCAAAGAGCTACTACAAACCATGTTGGATTTAGAGTTCCAAATTCATCTATCTATATAGGAGAGAACAGAGGGAAAACTAAATATAAAAACTGCTACTGTAGACGATCACTTCAACCTAGAAGAACAAAACTTGGTGAGCCCAGTGGGATATGTGTACTAATCATTACCACCACGTATCATCAAGATTGGGTGAAAAAATAATTGCCTGTATTTCGGAAACTCGTAATTTCTTGGAAGCTTGGCAAACCCTCTCAATGAAAGTGCTTTTCCACAGTCTCTGCTTAGGGCTACTTGAATCAGAAACAAATCATAGAGACAAAACTGAGAACTCCTTTATTTTCTCAAGGTTCAAAGAGCTACTACAAACCATGTTGGATATAGAGTTCCAAATTCATCTATCTATATAGGAGAGAACAGAGTGAAACCTAAATATATAAACTGCTACTGTAGACGAACGCTTCAACCTAGAAGAACACATTTGGTGAGCCAAGTGGGATTTGTGTACTGATCATTACCACCAAGAATCATCAAGATTGGTTGAAAAAATATTTGCTGGTATTTCGGAAACTTGTTATTTCTTAGAAGCTTGGCAACCCCTCTCAATGAAACTGCTTTTCCACAGTCTGTCCCTAGGGCTACTTGAAGATGAAACAAACCATTGAGACAAAACTGAGAACTCCTTTATTTTGTCCAGTTTCAAAGAGCTACTACAAACCATGTTGGATTTAGAATTCCAAATTCATCTATCTATATAGGAGAGAATAGAGTGAAAAATAAAAATAAAAACTGCTATTGCAAACGTACGCTTCAACCTAGAAGAACAAAATTTGTTGAGCCAAGTGGGATTTGTGTACTGATTATTACCACCAAGTATCATCCAGATTGGGTGAAAAAATATTTGCTGGTATTTCTGAAACTCGTTATTTCTTAGAAGCTTGGCAACCCCTCTCAATGAAAGTGCTTTTCCACAGTCTGTGCCTTGGACTACATGAAGAGGAAACAAACCATAGAGAAAAAACTGAGAACTCCTTTATTTTGTGAAATTTCAAAGAGCTACTACAAACAATGTTGGATTTAGAGTTCCAAATTCATCTATCCATATAGTAGAGAACAGAGTGAAACTTAAAAATAAAAACTGCTACTGTAAACCAATGCTTCAACCTAGAGGAACAAAATTTGGTGAGCCAAGTGGGATTTGTGCACTTCTCAGTACCACCACGTATCATCAAGATTGGGTGAAAAAATATTTGCTAGTATTTCGGAAACTCGTAATTTCTTGGAAGCGTGGCAAACCCTCTCAATGAAAGTGCTTTTCCACAGTCTCTTCTTAGGGCTACTTGAATCGGAAAGAAATCATAGAGACAAAACTGAGAACTCCTTTATTTTGTGAAATTTCAAAGAGCTACTACAAACAATGTTGGATTTAGAGTTCCAAATTCATCTATCTATATAGTAGAGAACAGAGTGAAACTTAAAAATAAAAACTGCTACTGTAAACCAATGCTTCAACCTAGAAAAACACAATTTGGTGAGCCAAGTGGGATTTGTGTACTGATCATTACAACCAAGTATCATCAAGATTGGGTGAAAAAATATTTGCAGGTATTTCGGAAACTCGTTATTTCTTAGAGCTTGGCAACCCCTCTCAATGAAAGTGCTTTTCCACAGTCTGTGCCTAGGGCTACTTGAAGAGGAAACAAACCATTGAGACAAAACTGAGAACTCCTTTATTTTGTCAAGTTTCAAAGAGCTACTACACACCACGTTGGATTTAGAGTTCCAAATTCAACATTCTATATAGGAGAGAACAGAGGGAATCCTAAATATTAAAACTGCTACTGTAGACGAACTCTTCAACCTAGAAGAACAAAATTTATTGAGCCATCAACATTGGGTGAAAAAATATTTGCTGGTATTTCGGAAACTCGTTATTTCTTAGAAGCTTGGCAACCCCTCTCAATGAAATTGCTTTTCCACAGTCTGTGCCTAAGGCTACTTGAAGAGGAAACAAAGCATTGAGACAAAAATGAGAACTCCTTTATTTTGTCAAGTTTCAAGGAGCTACTACAAACCATGTTGGATTTAGAGTTCCAAATTCATCTATCTATATAGGAGAGAACAGAGTGAAACCTAAATATAAAAACTGCTTCTGTAGACGAACGCTTAAACCTAGAAGAACAAAATTTGTTAAGCCAAGTGGGATTTGTGTACTTGTTATTTCCTCTTCGTATCATCAAGATTGGTTGAAAAAATATTTGCTGGCATTTCGGAAACTCGTTATATGGAAGCTTTGAAACCCCTTTCAATGAAAGTGCTTTTCCGCAGTCTCTGCTTAGGGCTACTTGAAGAGGAAATAAACCATGGAGACAAAACTGAGAACTCCTTTATTTTCTCAATTTTCAAAGAGCTACTATAAACCATGTTGGATTTAGAGTTCCAAATTCATCTATCTATATAGGAGAGAACAGAGGGAAAACTAAATATAAAAACTGCTACTGTAGACGATCGCTTCAACCTAGAAGAACAAAATTTGGTGAGCCAAGTGGGATATGTGTACTAATCATTACCACCAAGTATCATCAAGATTGGGTGAAAAAATATTTGCAGGTATTTCAGAAACTCGTTATTTCTTAGAAGCTTGGCAACCCCTCTCAATGAAAGTGCTTTTCTACAGTCTGTGCCTAGGGCTACGTGAAGAGTAAACAAAGCATTGAGACAAAAATGAGAACTCCTTTATTTTGTCAAGTTTCAAAGAGCTACTACACACCATGTTGGATTTAGAGTTTCAAATTCATCTATCTATATAGGAGAGAACAGAGTAAAACCTAAATATAAAAACTGCTACTGTAGACGAACGCTTAAACCTAGAAGAACAAAATTTGTTGAGCCACGTGGGATTTGTGTACTTGTCATTACCACCACGTATCATCAAGATTGGGTGAAAAAATATTTGCTGGTATTTCGGAAACTCGTTATTTCTTGGAAGCTTTGAAACCCCTTTCAATGAAAGTGCTTTTACACAGTCTGTGCCTAGGGCTACTTGAAGAGGAAACAAACCATAGAGCCAAAACTGAGAACTCCTTTATTTTGTAAAGTTTCAAAGAGCTACTAGAAAACATGTTGCATTTAGAGTTCCAAATTCATCTATCTATATAGGAGAGAACAGAGTGAAACCTAAATATAAAAACTGCTACTGTAGACGATCACGTCAACGTAGAAGAACAAAATTTGGTGAGCCAAGTGGGATTTGTGTACTGATCATTACCACCCAGTATCATCAAGATTGGGTGAAAAAATATTTGCTGGTATTTCAGAAACTCGTTATTTCTTAGAAGCTTGGCAACATTTGTCAATGAAAGTGCTTTTCCACTTTCTGTGCTTAGGGCGACTTAAAGAGGAAACAAAACATAGAGTCAAAACTGAGAACTCCTTTATTTTGTCCAGTTTCAAAGAGCTACTACAAACCATGTTGTATTTAGAGTTCCAAATTCATCTATCTATATAGTAGAGAACAGAGTGAAACCGAAAAATAAAAACTGCTACTGTAAACCAATGCTTCAACCTAGAAGAACAAAATTTGGTGAGCCAAGTGGGATTTGTATACATCTCATTACCACCACGTAACATCAAGATTGGGTGAAAAAATATTTGCTAGTATTTCGGAAACTCGTAATTTCTTGGAAGCGTTTCAACCCCTGTCAATGAAAGTGCTTCTCCACAGTCTCTGCTTAGGGCTACTTGAATCGGAAATAAATCATAGAGACAAAACTGAGAACTCCTTTATTTTCTCAAGTTTCAAAGAGCTACTACAAACCATGTTGGATATAGAGTTCCAAATTCATCTATCTATATAGGAGAGAACAGAGTGAATCCTAAAAATAAAAACTGCTACTGTCGACCAACGCTTCAACCTAGAAGAACAAAATTTTGTGAGCCAAGTGGGATTTGTGTACTGATCATTACCACCAAGTATCATCAACATTGGGTGAAAAAATATTTGCTGGTATTTCGGAAACTCGTTATTTTTTAGAAGCTTGGCAACCCCTCTAATGAAAGTGCTTTTCCAGAGTCTCTGCTTAGGGCTACTTGAAAAGAAAACAAACCATGGAGACAAAAATGAGAACTCCTTTATTTTCTCAAGTTTCAAAGAGCTACTACAAATCATGTTGGATTTAGAGTTCCAAATTCATCTATCTATATAGTAGAGAACAGAGTGAAACCTAAAAATAAAAAATGCTACTGTAAACCAATGCTTCAACATAGAAGAACAAAATTTGGTGAACCAAGTGATATTTGTGGACTTCTCATTACCACCACGTATCATCAAGATTGGGTGAAAAAATATTGCTAGTATTTAGGAAATATGTAATTTCTTGGAAGCGTGGCAAACCCTCTCAATGAAAGTGCTTTTCCACAGTCTCTGCTTAGGGCTACTTGAATCGGAAACAATTCATAGAGACAAAACTGAGAACTCCTTTATTTTCTCAAGTTTCAAAGAGCTACTACAAACCATGTTGGATTTAGAGTTCCAAATTCATCTATCTATATAGGAGAGAACAGAGTGAAACCTAAATGTATAAACTGCTACTGTAGACGAACGCTTCAACCTAGAAGAACAAAATTTGGTGAGCCAAGTGGGATTTTTGTACTGATCATTACCACCAAGTATCATCAAGATTGGGTGAAAAAATATTTGCTGGTATTTCGGAAACTCGTTATTTCTTAGAAGCTTGGCAACCCCTCTCAATGAAACTGCTTTTCCAAAGTCTGTGACTACGGGTAATTGAAGAAAAAACAAACCATGGACACAAAACTGAGAACTACTTTATTTTGTCAAGTTTCAAAGAGCTACTACAAACAATGTTGGATTTAGAGTTCCAAATTCATCTTTCTGTATAGTAGAGAACAGACTGAATCCTAAAAATAAAAACTGCTACTGTAAACGAACGCTTCAACCTAGAAGAACGAAATTTGGTGAGCCAAGTGGGATTTGTGGAATTGTCATTACCACCATGTATCATCAAGATTGTGTGAAAAAATATTTGCTGGTATTTCGGAAACTCATCATTTCTTGGAAGCTTGGCAACCCCTCTCAATAAAAGTGCTTTTCCACAGTCTCTGCTTAGGGCTACTTGAATCGGAAACAAATCATAGAGACAAAACTTAGAATTCCTTTATTTTTTCACGTTTCAAAGAGCTACTACAAATCATGTTGGATTTAGAGTTCCAAATTCATCTATCTTTATAGGAGAGAACAGAGTGAAACCTAAAAATAAAAACTGCTACTGTAAACGAACGCTTCAACATAGAAGAAAAAAATTTGGTGAGCCAAGTGGGATTTGTGTACTGATCACTACCACCAAGTATAATCAAGATTGGGTGAAAAAATTTTTTCTGGTATTTCGGAAACTCGTTATTTCTCAGAAGCTTGGCAACCCCTCTCAATGAAAGTGCTTTTCCACCGTCTCTGCTAGGGCTACTTGAAGAGGAAACAAACCATTGAGACAAAACTGAGAACTCCTTTATTTTGTCCAGTTTCAAAAAGCTACTACAAACCATGTTGGATTTAGAGTTCCAAATTCATCTATCTATATAGTAGAGAACAGAGTGAAACTTAAAAATAAAAACTGCTACTGTAAACCAATGCTTCAACCTAGAAAAACACAATTTGTTGAGCCAAGTGGGATTTGTGTACTGATTATTACCACCAAGTATCATCCAGATTGGGTGAAAAAATATTTGCTGGTATTTCTGAAACTCGTTATTTCTTAGAAGCTTGGCAACCCCTCTCAATGAAAGTGCTTTTCCACAGTCTGTGCCTTGGACTACATGAAGAGGAAACAAACCATAGAGAAAAAACTGAGAACTCCTTTATTTTGTGAAATTTCAAAGAGCTACTACAAACAATGTTGGATTTAGAGTTCCAAATTCATCTATCTATATAGTAGAGAACAGAGTGAAACTTAAAAATAAAAACTGCTACTGTAAACCAATGCTTCAACCTAGAGGAACAAAATTTGGTGAGCCAAGTGGGATTTGTGCACTTCTCAGTACCACCACGTATCATCAAGATTGGGTGAAAAAATATTTGCTAGTATTTCGGAAACTCGTAATTTCTTGGAAGCGTGGCAAACCCTCTCAATGAAAGTGCTTTTCCACAGTCTCTTCTTAGGGCTACTTGAATCGGAAAGAAATCATAGAGACAAAACTGAGAACTCCTTTATTTTCTCAAGTTTCAAAGAGCTACTACAAACCATGTTGGATTTAGAGTTCCAAATTCATCAATCTATATAGGAGAGAACAGAGTGAAACCTAAATATACAAACTGCTACTGTAGACGAACGCTTCAACCTAGAAAAACACAATTTGGTGAGCCAAGTGGGATTTGTGTACTGATCATTACAACCAAGTATCATCAAGATTGGGTGAAAAAATATTTGCAGGTATTTCGGAAACTCGTTATTTCTTAGAAGCTTGGCAACCCCTCTCAATAAAAGTGCTTTTCCACAGTCTGTGCCTAGGGCTACTTGAAGAGGAAACAAACCATTGAGACAAAACTGAGAACTCCTTTATTTTGTCAAGTTTCAAAGAGCTACTACACACCACGTTGGATTTAGAGTTCCAAATTCAACATTCTATATAGGAGAGAACAGAGGGAATCCTAAATATTAAAACTGCTACTGTAGACGAACTCTTCAACCTAGAAGAACAAAATTTATTGAGCCATCAACATTGGGTGAAAAAATATTTGCTGGTATTTCGGAAACTCGTTATTTCTTAGAAGCTTGGCAACCCCTCTCAATGAAAGTGCTTTTCCACAGTCTGTGCCTAAGGCTACTTGAAGAGGAAACAAAGCATTGAGACAAAAATGAGAACTCCTTTATTTTGTCAAGTTTCAAGGAGCTACTACAAACCATGTTGGATTTAGAGTTCCAAATTCATCTATCTATATAGGAGAGAACAGAGTGAAACCTAAATATAAAAACTGCTTCTGTAGACGAACGCTTAAACCTAGAAGAACAAAATTTGTTAAGCCAAGTGGGATTTGTGTACTTGTTATTACCACTTCGTATCATCAAGATTGCTTGAAAAAATATTTGCTGGCATTTCGGAAACTCGTTATTTGGAAGCTTTGAAACCCCTTTCAATGAAAGTGCTTTTCCGCAGTCTCTGCTTAGGGCTACTTGAAGAGGAAACAAACCATGGAGACAAAACTGAGAACTCCTTTATTTTCTCAATTTTCAAAGAGCTACTACAAACCATGTTGGATTTAGAGTTCCAAATTCATCTATCTATATAGGAGAGAACAGAGGGAAAACTAAATATAAAAACTGCTACTGTAGACGATCGCTTCAACCTAGAAGAACAAAACTTGGTGAGCCCAGTGGGATATGTGTACTAATCATTACCACCACGTATCATCAAGATTGGATGAAAAAATATTTGCTAGTATTTCGGAAACTCGTAATTTCTTGGAAGCTTGGCAAACCCTCTCAATGAAAGTGCTTTTCCACAGTCTCTGCTTAGGGCTACTTGAATCAGAAACAAATCATAGAGACAAAACTGAGAACTCCTTTATTTTCTCTAGGTTCAAAGAGCTACTACAAACCCTGTTGGATTTAGAGTTCCAAATTCATCTATCTATATAGGAGAGAACAGAGTGAAACCTAAATATATAAACTGCTACTGTAGACGAACGCTTCAACCTAGAAGAACACAATTTGGTGAGCCAAGTGGGATTTGTGTACTGATCATTACCACCAAGAATCATCAAGATTGGTTGAAAAAATATTTGCTGGTATTTCGGAAACTCGTTATTTCTTAGAAGCTTGGCAACCCCTCTCAATGAAACTGCTTTTCCACAGTCTGTGCCTAGGGCTACTTGAAGAGGAAACAAACCATTGAGACAAAACTGAGAACTCCTTTATTTTGTCCAGTTTCAAAGAGCTACTACAAACCATGTTGGATTTAGAGTTCCAAATTCATCTATCTATATAGGAGAGAATAGAGTGAAAAATAAAAATAAAAACTGCTATTGCAAACGTACGCTTCAACCTAGAAGAACAAAATTTGTTGAGCCAAGTGGGATTTGTGTACTGATTATTACCACCAAGTATCATCCAGATTGGGTGAAAAAATATTTGCTGGTATTTCTGAAACTCGTTATTTCTTAGAAGCTTGGCAACCCCTCTCAATGAAAGTGCTTTTCCACAGTCTGTGCCTTGGACTACATGAAGAGGAAACAAACCATAGAGAAAAAACTGAGAACTCCTTTATTTTGTGAAATTTCAAAGAGCTACTACAAACAATGTTGGATTTAGAGTTCCAAATTCATCTATCTATATAGTAGAGAACAGAGTGAAACTTAAAAATAAAAACTGCTACTGTAAACCAATGCTTCAACCTAGAGGAACAAAATTTGGTGAGCCAAGTGGGATTTGTGCACTTCTCAGTACCACCACGTATCATCAAGATTGGGTGAAAAAATATTTGCTAGTATTTCGGAAACTCGTAATTTCTTGGAAGCGTGGCAAACCCTCTCAATGAAAGTGCTTTTCCACAGTCTCTTCTTAGGGCTACTTGAATCGGAAAGAAATCATAGAGACAAAACTGAGAACTCCTTTATTTTCTCAAGTTTCAAAGAGCTACTACAAACCATGTTGGATTTAGAGTTCCAAATTCATCAATCTATATAGGAGAGAACAGAGTGAAACCTAAATATACAAACTGCTACTGTAGACGAACGCTTCAACCTAGAAAAACACAATTTGGTGAGCCAAGTGGGATTTGTGTACTGATCATTACAACCAAGTATCATCAAGATTGGGTGAAAAAATATTTGCAGGTATTTCGGAAACTCGTTATTTCTTAGAAGCTTGGCAACCCCTCTCAATGAAAGTGCTTTTCCACAGTCTGTGCCTAGGGCTACTTGAAGAGGAAACAAACCATTGAGACAAAACTGAGAACTCCTTTATTTTTTCAAGTTTCAAAGAGCTACTACACACCACGTTGGATTTAGAGTTCCAAATTCAACATTCTATATAGGAGAGAACAGAGGGAATCCTAAATATTAAAACTGCTACTGTAGACGAACTCTTCAACCTAGAAGAACAAAATTTATTGAGCCATCAACATTGGGTGAAAAAATATTTGCTGGTATTTCGGAAACTCGTTATTTCTTAGAAGCTTGGCAACCCCTCTCAATGAAAGTGCTTTTCCACAGTCTGTGCCTAAGGCTACTTGAAGAGGAAACAAAGCATTGAGACAAAAATGAGAACTCCTTTATTTTGTCAAGTTTCAAGGAGCTACTACAAACCATGTTGGATTTAGAGTTCCAAATTCATCTATCTATATAGGAGAGAACAGAGTGAAACCTAAATATAAAAACTGCTTCTGTAGACGAACGCTTAAACCTAGAAGAACAAAATTTGTTAAGCCAAGTGGGATTTGTGTACTTGTTATTACCACTTCGTATCATCAAGATTGGTTGAAAAAATATTTGCTGGCATTTCGGAAACTCGTTATTTGGAAGCTTTGAAACCCCTTTCAATGAAAGTGCTTTTCCGCAGTCTCTGCTTAGGGCTACTTGAAGAGGAAACAAACCATGGAGACAAAACTGAGAACTCCTTTATTTTCTCAATTTTCAAAGAGCTACTACAAACCATGTTGGATTTAGAGTTCCAAATTCATCTATCTATATAGGAGAGAACAGAGGGAAAACTAAATATAAAAACTGCTACTGTAGACGATCGCTTCAACCTAGAAGAACAAAACTTGGTGAGCCCAGTGGGATATGTGTACTAATCATTACCACCACGTATCATCAAGATTGGGTGAAAAAATATTTGCTAGTATTTCGGAAACTCGTAATTTCTTGGAAGCTTGGCAAACCCTCTCAATGAAAGTGCTTTTCCACAGTCACTGCTTAGGGCTACTTGAATCAGAAACAAATCATAGAGACAAAACTGAGAACTCCTTTATTTTCTCTAGGTTCAAAGAGCTACTACAAACCATGTTGGATATAGAGTTCCAAATTCATCTATCTATATAGGAGAGAACAGAGTGAAACCTAAATATATAAACTGCTACTGTAGACGAACGCTTCAACCTAGAAGAACACAATTTGGTGAGCCAAGTGGGATTTGTGTACTGATCATTACCACCAAGAATCATCAAGATTGGTCGAAAAAATATTTGCTGGTATTTCGGAAACTCGTTATTTCTTAGAAGCTTGGCAACCCCTCTCAATGAAACTGCTTTTCCACAGTCTGTGCCTAGGGCTACTTGAAGAGGAAACAAACCATTGAGACAAAACTGAGAACTCCTTTATTTTGTCCAGTTTCAAAGAGCTACTACAAACCATGTTGGATTTAGAGTTCCAAATTCATCTATCTATATAGGAGAGAATAGAGTGAAAAATAAAAATAAAAACTGCTATTGCAAACGTACGCTTCAACCTAGAAGAACAAAATTTGTTGAGCCAAGTGGGATTTGTGTACTGATTATTACCACCAAGTATCATCCAGATTGGGTGAAAAAATATTTGCTGGTATTTCTGAAACTCGTTATTTCTTAGAAGCTTGGCAACCCCTCTCAATGAAAGTGCTTTTCCACAGTCTGTGCCTTGGACTACATGAAGAGGAAACAAACCATAGAGAAAAAACTGAGAACTCCTTTATTTTGTGAAATTTCAAAGAGCTACTACAAACAATGTTGGATTTAGAGTTCCAAATTCATCTATCTATATAGTAGAGAACAGAGTGAAACTTAAAAATAAAAACTGCTACTGTAAACCAATGCTTCAACCTAGAGGAACAAAATTTGGTGAGCCAAGTGGGATTTGTGCACTTCTCAGTACCACCACGTATCATCAAGATTGGGTGAAAAAATATTTGCTAGTATTTCGGAAACTCGTAATTTCTTGGAAGCGTGGCAAACCCTCTCAATGAAAGTGCTTTTCCACAGTCTCTTCTTAGGGCTACTTGAATCGGAAAGAAATCATAGAGACAAAACTGAGAACTCCTTTATTTTCTCAAGTTTCAAAGAGCTACTACAAACCATGTTGGATTTAGAGTTCCAAATTCATCAATCTATATAGGAGAGAACAGAGTGAAACCTAAATATACAAACTGCTACTGTAGACGAACGCTTCAACCTAGAAAAACACAATTTGGTGAGCCAAGTGGGATTTGTGTACTGATCATTACAACCAAGTATCATCAAGATTGGGTGAAAAAATATTTGCAGGTATTTCGGAAACTCGTTATTTCTTAGAAGCTTGGCAACCCCTCTCAATGAAAGTGCTTTTCCACAGTCTGTGCCTAGGGCTACTTGAAGAGGAAACAAACCATTGAGACAAAACTGAGAACTCCTTTATTTTTTCAAGTTTCAAAGAGCTACTACACACCACGTTGGATTTAGAGTTCCAAATTCAACATTCTATATAGGAGAGAACAGAGGGAATCCTAAATATTAAAACTGCTACTGTAGACGAACTCTTCAACCTAGAAGAACAAAATTTATTGAGCCATCAACATTGGGTGAAAAAATATTTGCTGGTATTTCGGAAACTCGTTATTTCTTAGAAGCTTGGCAACCCCTCTCAATGAAAGTGCTTTTCCACAGTCTGTGCCTAAGGCTACTTGAAGAGGAAACAAAGCATTGAGACAAAAATGAGAACTCCTTTATTTTGTCAAGTTTCAAGGAGCTACTACAAACCATGTTGGATTTAGAGTTCCAAATTCATCTATCTATATAGGAGAGAACAGAGTGAAACCTAAATATAAAAACTGCTTCTGTAGACGAACGCTTAAACCTAGAAGAACAAAATTTGTTAAGCCAAGTGGGATTTGTGTACTTGTTATTACCACTTCGTATCATCAAGATTGGTTGAAAAAATATTTGCTGGCATTTCGGAAACTCGTTATTTGGAAGCTTTGAAACCCCTTTCAATGAAAGTGCTTTTCCACAGTCTCTGCTTAGGGCTACTTGAAGAGGAAACAAACCATGGAGACAAAACTGAGAACTCCTTTATTTTCTCAATTTTCAAAGAGCTACTACAAACCATGTTGGATTTAGAGTTCCAAATTCATCTATCTATATAGGAGAGAACAGAGGGAAAACTAAATATAAAAACTGCTACTGTAGACGATCGCTTCAACCTAGAAGAACAAAACTTGGTGAGCCCAGTGGGATATGTGTACTAATCATTACCACCACGTATCATCAAGATTGGGTGAAAAAATATTTGCTAGTATTTCGGAAACTCGTAATTTCTTGGAAGCTTGGCAAACCCTCTCAATGAAAGTGCTTTTCCACAGTCACTGCTTAGGGCTACTTGAATCAGAAACAAATCATAGAGACAAAACTGAGAACTCCTTTATTTTCTCTAGGTTCAAAGAGCTACTACAAACCATGTTGGATATAGAGTTCCAAATTCATCTATCTATATAGGAGAGAACAGAGTGAAACCTAAATATATAAACTGCTACTGTAGACGAACGCTTCAACCTAGAAGAACACAATTTGGTGAGCCAAGTGGGATTTGTGTACTGATCATTACCACCAAGAATCATCAAGATTGGTCGAAAAAATATTTGCTGGTATTTCGGAAACTCGTTATTTCTTAGAAGCTTGGCAACCCCTCTCAATGAAACTGCTTTTCCACAGTCTGTGCCTAGGGCTACTTGAAGAGGAAACAAACCATTGAGACAAAACTGAGAACTCCTTTATTTTGTCCAGTTTCAAAGAGCTACTTCAAACCATGTTGGATTTAGAGTTCCAAATTCATCTATCTATATAGGAGAGAATAGAGTGAAAAATAAAAATAAAAACTGCTATTGCAAACGTACGCTTCAACCTAGAAGAACAAAATTTGTTGAGCCAAGTGGGATTTGTGTACTGATTATTACCACCAAGTATCATCCAGATTGGGTGAAAAAATATTTGCTGGTATTTCTGAAACTCGTTATTTCTTAGAAGCTTGGCAACCCCTCTCAATGAAAGTGCTTTTCCACAGTCTGTGCCTTGGACTACATGAAGAGGAAACAAACCATAGAGAAAAAACTGAGAACTCCTTTATTTTGTGAAATTTCAAAGAGCTACTACAAACAATGTTGGATTTAGAGTTCCAAATTCATCTATCTATATAGTAGAGAACAGAGTGAAACTTAAAAATAAAAACTGCTACTGTAAACCAATGCTTCAACCTAGAGGAACAAAATTTGGTGATCCAAGTGGGATTTGTGCACTTCTCAGTACCACCACGTATCATCAAGATTGGGTGAAAAAATATTTGCTAGTATTTCGGAAACTCGTAATTTCTTGGAAGCGTGGCAAACCCTCTCAATGAAAGTGCTTTTCCACAGTCTCTTCTTAGGGCTACTTGAATCGGAAAGAAATCATAGAGACAAAACTGAGAACTCCTTTATTTTCTCAAGTTTCAAAGAGCTACTACAAACCATGTTGGATTTACAGATCCAAATTCATCAATCTATATAGGAGAGAACAGAGTGAAACCTAAATATACAAACTGCTACTGTAGACGAACGCTTCAACCTAGAAGAACAAAATTTATTGAGCCATCAACATTGGGTGAAAAAATATTTGCTGGTATTTCGGAAACTCGTTATTTCTTAGAAGCTTGGCAACCCCTCTTAATGAAAGTGCTTTTCCACAGTCTGTGCCTAAGGCTACTTGAAGAGGAAACAAAGCATTGAGACAAAAATGAGAACTCCTTTATTTTGTCAAGTTTCAAGGAGCTACTACAAACCATGTTGGATTTAGAGTTCCAAATTCATCTATCTATATAGGAGAGAACAGAGTGAAACCTAAATATAAAAACTGCTTCTGTAGACGAACGCTTAAACCTAGAAGAACAAAATTTGTTAAGCCATGTGGGATTTGTGTACTTGTTATTACCACTTCGTATCATCAAGATTGCTTGAAAAAATATTTGCTGGCATTTCGGAAACTCGTTATTTGGAAGCTTTGAAACCCCTTTCAATGAAAGTGCTTTTCCGCAGTCTCTGCTTAGGGCTACTTGAAGAGGAAACAAACCATGGAGACAAAACTGAGAACTCCTTTATTTTCTCAATTTTCAAAGAGCTACTACAAACCATGTTGGATTTAGAGTTCCAAATTCATCTATCTATATAGGAGAGAACAGAGGGAAAACTAAATATAAAAACTGCTACTGTAGACGATCGCTTCAACCTAGAAGAACAAAACATGGTGAGCCCAGTGGGATATGTGTACTAATCATTACCACCACGTATCATCAAGATTGGGTGAAAAAATATTTGCTAGTATTTCGGAAACTCGTAATTTCTTGGAAGCTTGGCAAACCCTCTCAATGAAAGTGCTTTTCCACAGTCTCTGCTTAGGGCTACTTGAATCAGAAACAAATCATAGAGACAAAACTGAGAACTCCTTTATTTTCTCTAGGTTCAAAGAGCTACTACAAACCATGTTGGATATAGAGTACCAAATTCATCTATCTATATAGGAGAGAACAGAGTGAAACCTAAATATATAAACTGCTACTGTAGACGAACGCTTCAACCTAGAAGAACACAATTTGGTGAGCCAAGTGGGATTTGTGTACTGATCATTACCACCAAGAATCATCAAGATTGGTTGAAAAAATATTTGCTGGTATTTCGGAAACTCGTTATTTCTTAGAAGCTTGGCAACCCCTCTCAATGAAACTGCTTTTCCACAGTCTGTGCCTAGGGCTACTTGAAGAGGAAACAAACCATTGAGACAAAACTGAGAACTCCTTTATTTTGTCCAGTTTCAAAGAGCTACTACAAACCATGTTGGATTTAGAGTTCCAAATTCATCTATCTATATAGGAGAGAATAGAGTGAAAAATAAAAATAAAAACTGCTATTGCAAACGTACGCTTCAACCTAGAAGAACAAAATTTGTTGAGCCAAGTGGGATTTGTGTACTGATTATTACCACCAAGTATCATCCAGATTGGGTGAAAAAATATTTGCTGGTATTTCTGAAACTCGTTATTTCTTAGAAGCTTGGCAACCCCTCTCAATGAAAGTGCTTTTCCACAGTCTGTGCCTTGGACTACATGAAGAGGAAACAAACCATAGAGAAAAAACTGAGAACTCCTTTATTTTGTGAAATTTCAAAGAGCTACTACAAACAATGTTGGATTTAGAGTTCCAAATTCATCTATCTATATAGTAGAGAACAGAGTGAAACTTAAAAATAAAAACTGCTACTGTAAACCAATGCTTCAACCTAGAGGAACAAAATTTGGTGAGCCAAGTGGGATTTGTGCACTTCTCAGTACCACCACGTATCATCAAGATTGGGTGAAAAAATATTTGCTAGTATTTCGGAAACTCGTAATTTCTTGGAAGCGTTTCAACCCCTCTCAATGAAAGTGCTTTTCCACAGTCTCTTCTTAGGGCTACTTGAATCGGAAAGAAATCATAGAGACAAAACTGAGAACTCCTTTATTTTCTCAAGTTTCAAAGAGCTACTACAAACCATGTTGGATTTACAGATCCAAATTCATCAATCTATATAGGAGAGAACAGAGTGAAACCTAAATATACAAACTGCTACTGTAGACGAACGCTTCAACCTAGAAGAACAAAATTTATTGAGCCATCAACATTGGGTGAAAAAATATTTGCTGGTATTTCGGAAACTCGTTATTTCTTAGAAGCTTGGCAACCCCTCTTAATGAAAGTGCTTTTCCACAGTCTGTGCCTAAGGCTACTTGAAGAGGAAACAAAGCATTGAGACAAAAATGAGAACTCCTTTATTTTGTCAAGTTTCAAGGAGCTACTACAAACCATGTTGGATTTAGAGTTCCAAATTCATCTATCTATATAGGAGAGAACAGAGTGAAACCTAAATATAAAAACTGCTTCTGTAGACGAACGCTTAAACCTAGAAGAACAAAATTTGTTAAGCCATGTGGGATTTGTGTACTTGTTATTACCACTTCGTATCATCAAGATTGCTTGAAAAAATATTTGCTGGCATTTCGGAAACTCGTTATTTGGAAGCTTTGAAACCCCTTTCAATGAAAGTGCTTTTCCGCAGTCTCTGCTTAGGGCTACTTGAAGAGGAAACAAACCATGGAGACAAAACTGAGAACTCCTTTATTTTCTCAATTTTCAAAGAGCTACTACAAACCATGTTGGATTTAGAGTTCCAAATTCATCTATCTATATAGGAGAGAACAGAGGGAAAACTAAATATAAAAACTGCTACTGTAGACGATCGCTTCAACCTAGAAGAACAAAACATGGTGAGCCCAGTGGGATATGTGTACTAATCATTACCACCACGTATCATCAAGATTGGGTGAAAAAATATTTGCTAGTATTTCGGAAACTCGTAATTTCTTGGAAGCTTGGCAAACCCTCTCAATGAAAGTGCTTTTCCACAGTCTCTGCTTAGGGCTACTTGAATCAGAAACAAATCATAGAGACAAAACTGAGAACTCCTTTATTTTCTCTAGGTTCAAAGAGCTACTACAAACCATGTTGGATATAGAGTTCCAAATTCATCTATCTATATAGGAGAGAACAGAGTGAAACCTAAATATATAAACTGCTACTGTAGACGAACGCTTCAACCTAGAAGAACACAATTTGGTGAGCCAAGTGGGATTTGTGTACTGATCATTACCACCAAGAATCATCAAGATTGGTTGAAAAAATATTTGCTGGTATTTCGGAAACTCGTTATTTCTTAGAAGCTTGGCAACCCCTCTCAATGAAACTGCTTTTCCACAGTCTGTGCCTAGGGCTACTTGAAGAGGAAACAAACCATTGAGACAAAACTGAGAACTCCTTTATTTTGTCCAGTTTCAAAGAGCTACTACAAACCATGTTGGATTTAGAGTTCCAAATTCATCTATCTATATAGGAGAGAATAGAGTGAAAAATAAAAATAAAAACTGCTATTGCAAACGTACGCTTCAACCTAGAAGAACAAAATTTGTTGAGCCAAGTGGGATTTGTGTACTGATTATTACCACCAAGTATCATCCAGATTGGGTGAAAAAATATTTGCTGGTATTTCTGAAACTCGTTATTTCTTAGAAGCTTGGCAACCCCTCTCAATGAAAGTGCTTTTCCACAGTCTGTGCCTTGGACTACATGAAGAGGAAACAAACCATAGAGAAAAAACTGAGAACTCCTTTATTTTGTGAAATTTCAAAGAGCTACTACAAACAATGTTGGATTTAGAGTTCCAAATTCATCTATCTATATAGTAGAGAACAGAGTGAAACTTAAAATAAAAACTGCTACTGTAAACCAATGCTTCAACCTAGAGGAACAAAATTTGGTGAGCCAAGTGGGATTTGTGCACTTCTCAGTACCACCACGTATCATCAAGATTGGGTGAAAAAATATTTGCTAGTATTTCGGAAACTCGTAATTTCTTGGAAGCGTGGCAAACCCTCTCAATGAAAGTGCTTTTCCACAGTCTCTTCTTAGGGCTACTTGAATCGGAAAGAAATCATAGAGACAAAACTGAGAACTCCTTTATTTTCTCAAGTTTCAAAGAGCTACTACAAACCATGTTGGATTTAGAGTTCCAAATTCATCAATCTATATAGGAGAGAACAGAGTGAAACCTAAATATACAAACTGCTACTGTAGACGAACGCTTCAACCTAGAAAAACACAATTTGGTGAGCCAAGTGGGATTTGTGTACTGATCATTACAACCAAGTATCATCAAGATTGGGTGAAAAAATATTTGCAGGTATTTCGGAAACTCGTTATTTCTTAGAAGCTTGGCAACCCCTCTCAATGAAAGTGCTTTTCCACAGTCTGTGCCTAGGGCTACTTGAAGAGGAAACAAACCATTGAGACAAAACTGAGAACTCCTTTATTTTGTCAAGTTTCAAAGAGCTACTACACACCACGTTGGATTTAGAGTTCCAAATTCAACATTCTATATAGGAGAGAACAGAGGGAATCCTAAATATTAAAACTGCTACTGTAGACGAACTCTTCAACCTAGAAGAACAAAATTTATTGAGCCATCAACATTGGGTGAAAAAATATTTGCTGGTATTTCGGAAACTCGTTATTTCTTAGAAGCTTGGCAACCCCTCTCAATGAAAGTGCTTTTCCACAGTCTGTGCCTAAGGCTACTTGAAGAGGAAACAAAGCATTGAGACAAAAATGAGAACTCCTTTATTTTGTCAAGTTTCAAGGAGCTACTACAAACCATGTTGGATTTAGAGTTCCAAATTCATCTATCTATATAGGAGAGAACAGAGTGAAACCTAAATATAAAAACTGCTTCTGTAGACGAACGCTTAAACCTAGAAGAACAAAATTTGTTAAGCCAAGTGGGATTTGTGTACTTGTTATTACCACTTCGTATCATCAAGATTGCTTGAAAAAATATTTGCTGGCATTTCGGAAACTCGTTATTTGGAAGCTTTGAAACCCCTTTCAATGAAACTGCTTTTCCGCAGTCTCTGCTTAGGGCTACTTGAAGAGGAAACAAACCATGGAGACAAAACTGAGAACTCCTTTATTTTCTCAATTTTCAAAGAGCTACTACAAACCATGTTGGATTTAGAGTTCCAAATTCATCTATCTATATAGGAGAGAACAGAGGGAAAACTAAATATAAAAACTGCTACTCTAGACGATCGCTTCAACCTAGAAGAACAAAACTTGGTGAGCCCAGTGGGATATGTGTACTAATCATTACCACCACGTATCATCAAGATTGGGTGAAAAAATATTTGCTAGTATTTCGGAAACTCGTAATTTCTTGGAAGCTTGGCAAACCCTCTCAATGAAAGTGCTTTTCCACAGTCTCTGCTTAGGGCTACTTGAATCAGAAACAAATCATAGAGACAAAACTGAGAACTCCTTTATTTTCTCTAGGTTCAAAGAGCTACTACAAACCATGTTGGATTTAGAGTTCCAAATTCATCTATCTATATAGGAGAGAACAGAGTGAAACCTAAATATATAAACTGCTACTGTAGACGAACGCTTCAACCTAGAAGAACACAATTTGGTGAGCCAAGTGGGATTTGTGTACTGATCATTACCACCAAGAATCATCAAGATTGGTTGAAAAAATATTTGCTGGTATTTCGGAAACTCGTTATTTCTTAGAAGCTTGGCAACCCCTCTCAATGAAACTGCTTTTCCACAGTCTGTGCCTAGGGCTACTTGAAGAGGAAACAAACCATTGAGACAAAACTGAGAACTCCTTTATTTTGTCCAGTTTCAAAGAGCTACTACAAACCATGTTGGATTTATAGTTCCAAATTCATCTATCTATATAGGAGAGAATAGAGTGAAAAATAAAAATAAAAACTGCTATTGCAAACGTACGCTTCAACCTAGAAGAACAAAATTTGTTGAGCCAAGTGGGATTTGTGTACTGATTATTACCACCAAGTATCATCCAGATTGGGTGAAAAAATATTTGCTGGTATTTCTGAAACTCGTTATTTCTTAGAAGCTTGGCAACCCCTCTCAATGAAAGTGCTTTTCCACAGTCTGTGCCTTGGACTACATGAAGAGGAAACAAACCATAGAGAAAAAACTGAGAACTCCTTTATTTTGTGAAATTTCAAAGAGCTACTACAAACAATGTTGGATTTAGAGTTCCAAATTCATCTATCTATATAGTAGAGAACAGAGTGAAACTTAAAAATAAAAACTGCTACTGTAAACCAATGCTTCAACCTAGAGGAACAAAATTTGGTGAGCCAAGTGGGATTTGTGCACTTCTCAGTACCACCACGTATCATCAAGATTGGGTGAAAAAATATTTGCTAGTATTTCGGAAACTCGTAATTTCTTGGAAGCGTGGCAAACCCTCTCAATGAAAGTGCTTTTCCACAGTCTCTTCTTAGGGCTACTTGAATCGGAAAGAAATCATAGAGACAAAACTGAGAACTCCTTTATTTTCTCAAGTTTCAAAGAGCTACTACAAACCATGTTGGATTTAGAGTTCCAAATTCATCAATCTATATAGGAGAGAACAGAGTGAAACCTAAATATACAAACTGCTACTGTAGACGAACGCTTCAACCTAGAAAAACACAATTTGGTGAGCCAAGTGGGATTTGTGTACTGATCATTACAACCAAGTATCACCAAGATTGGGTGAAAAAATATTTGCAGGTACTTCGGAAACTCGTTATTTCTTAGAAGCTTGGCAACCCGTCTCAATGAAAGTGCTTTTCCACAGTCTGTGCCTAGGGCTACTTGAAGAGGAAACAAACCATTGAGACAAAACTGAGAACTCCTTTATTTTTTCAAGTTTCAAAGAGCTACTACACACCACGTTGGATTTAGAGTTCCAAATTCAACATTCTATATAGGAGAGAACAGAGGGAATCCTAAATATTAAAACTGCTACTGTAGACGAACTCTTCAACCTAGAAGAACAAAATTTATTGAGCCATCAACATTGGGTGAAAAAATATTTGCTGGTATTTCGGAAACTCGTTATTTCTTAGAAGCTTGGCAACCCCTCTCAATGAAAGTGCTTTTCCACAGTCTGTGCCTAAGGCTACTTGAAGAGGAAACAAAGCATTGAGACAAAAATGAGAACTCCTTTATTTTGTCAAGTTTCAAGGAGCTACTACAAACCATGTTGGATTTAGAGTTCCAAATTCATCTATCTATATAGGAGAGAACAGAGTGAAACCTAAATATAAAAACTGCTTCTGTAGACGAACGCTTAAACCTAGAAGAACAAAATTTGTTAAGCCAAGTGGGATTTGTGTACTTGTTATTACCACTTCGTATCATCAAGATTGCTTGAAAAAATATTTGCTGGCATTTCGGAAACTCGTTATTTGGAAGCTTTGAAACCCCTTTCAATGAAAGTGCTTTTCCGCAGTCTCTGCTTAGGGCTACTTGAAGAGGAAACAAACCATGGAGACAAAACTGAGAACTCCTTTATTTTCTCAATTTTCAAAGAGCTACTACAAACCATGTTGGATTTAGAGTTCCAAATTCATCTATCTATATAGGAGAGAACAGAGGGAAAACTAAATATAAAAACTGCTACTGTAGACGATCGCTTCAACCTAGAAGAACAAAACTTGGTGAGCCCAGTGGGATATGTGTACTAATCATTACCACCACGTATCATCAAGATTGGGTGAAAAAATATTTGCTAGTATTTCGGAAACTCGTAATTTCTTGGAAGCTTGGCAAACCCTCTCAATGAAAGTGCTTTTCCACAGTCACTGCTTAGGGCTACTTGAATCAGAAACAAATCATAGAGACAAAACTGAGAACTCCTTTATTTTCTCTAGGTTCAAAGAGCTACTACAAACCATGTTGGATATAGAGTTCCAAATTCATCTATCTATATAGGAGAGAACAGAGTGAAACCTAAATATATAAACTGCTACTGTAGACGAACGCTTCAACCTAGAAGAACACAATTTGGTGAGCCAAGTGGGATTTGTGTACTGATCATTACCACCAAGAATCATCAAGATTGGTCGAAAAAATATTTGCTGGTATTTTGGAAACTCGTTATTTCTTAGAAGCTTGGCAACCCCTCTCAATCAAACTGCTTTTCCACAGTCTGTGCCTAGGGCTACTTGAAGAGGAAACAAACCATTGAGACAAAACTGAGAACTCCTTTATTTTGTCCAGTTTCAAAGAGCTACTACAAACCATGTTGGATTTAGAGTTCCAAATTCATCTATCTATATACGAGAGAATAGAGTGAAAAATAAAAATAAAAACTGCTATTGCAAACGTACGCTTCAACCTAGAAGAACAAAATTTGTTGAGCCAAGTGGGATTTGTGTACTGATTATTACCACCAAGTATCATCCAGATTGGGTGAAAAAATATTTGCTGGTATTTCTGAAACTCGTTATTTCTTAGAAGCTTGGCAACCCCTCTCAATGAAAGTGCTTTTCCACAGTCTGTGCCTTGGACTACATGAAGAGGAAACAAACCATAGAGAAAAAACTGAGAACTCCTTTATTTTGTGAAATTTCAAAGAGCTACTACAAACAATGTTGGATTTAGAGTTCCAAATTCATCTATCTATATAGTAGAGAACAGAGTGAAACTTAAAAATAAAAACTGCTACTGTAAACCAATGCTTCAACCTAGAGGAACAAAATTTGGTGAGCCAAGTGGGATTTGTGCACTTCTCAGTACCACCACGTATCATCAAGATTGGGTGAAAAAATATTTGCTAGTATTTCGGAAACTCGTAATTTCTTGGAAGCGTGGCAAACCCTCTCAATGAAAGTGCTTTTCCACAGTCTCTTCTTAGGGCTACTTGAATCGGAAAGAAATCATAGAGACAAAACTGAGAACTCCTTTATTTTCTCAAGTTTCAAAGAGCTACTACAAACCATGTTGGATTTAGAGTTCCAAATTCATCAATCTATATAGGAGAGAACAGAGTGAAACCTAAATATACAAACTGCTACTGTAGACGAACGCTTCAACCTAGAAAAACACAATTTGGTGAGCCAAGTGGGATTTGTGTACTGATCATTACAACCAAGTATCATCAAGATTGGGTGAAAAAATATTTGCAGGTATTTCGGAAACTCGTTATTTCTTAGAAGCTTGGCAACCCCTCTCAATGAAAGTGCTTTTCCACAGTATGTGCCTAGGGCTACATGAAGAGGAAACAAACCATTGAGACAAAACTGAGAACTCCTTTATTTTGTCAAGTTTCAAAGAGCTACTACACACCACGTTGGATTTAGAGTTACAAATTCAACATTCTATATAGGAGAGAACAGAGGGAATCCTAAATATTAAAACTGCTACTGTAGACGAACTCTTCAACCTAGAAGAACAAAATTTATTGAGCCATCAACATTGGGTGAAAAAATATTTGCTGGTATTTCGGAAACTCGTTATTTCTTAGAAGCTTGGCAACCCCTCTCAATGAAAGTGCTTTTCCACAGTCTGTGCCTAAGGCTACATGAAGAGGAAACAAAGCATTGAGTCAAAAATGAGAACTCCTTTATTTTGTCAAGTTTCAAGGAGCTACTACAAACCATGTTGGATTTAGAGTTCCAAATTCATCTATCTATATAGGAGAGAACAGAGTGAAACCTAAATATAAAAACTGCTTCTGTAGACGAACGCTTAAAACTAGAAGAACAAAATTTGTTAAGCCAAGTGGGATTTGTGTACTTGTTATTACCACTTCGTATCATCAAGATTGGTTGAAAAAATATTTGCTGGCATTTCGGAAACTCGTTATTTGGAAGCTTTGAAACCCCTTTCAATGAAACTGCTTTTCCGCAGTCTCTGCTTAGGGCTACTTGAAGAGGAAACAAACCATGGAGACAAAACTGAGAACTCCTTTATTTTCTCAATTTTCAAAGAGCTACTACAAACCATGTTGGATTTAGAGTTCCAAATTCATCTATCTATATAGGAGAGAACAGAGGGAAAACTAAATATAAAAACTGCTACTGTAGACGATCGCTTCAACCTAGAAGAACAAAACTTGGTGAGCCCAGTGGGATATGTGTACTAATCATTACCACCACGTATCATCAAGATTGGGTGAAAAAATATTTGCTAGTATTTCAGAAACTCGTAATTTCTTGGAAGCTTGGCAAACCCTCTCAATGAAAGTGCTTTTCCACAGTCTCTGCTTAGGGTTACTTGAATCAGAAACAAATCATAGAGACAAAACTGAGAACTCCTTTATTTTCTCAAGGTTCAAAGAGCTACTACAAACCATGTTGGATATAGAGTTCCAAATTCATCTATCTATATAGGAGAGAACAGAGTGAAACCTAAATATATAAACTGCTACTGTAGACGAACGCTTCAACCTAGAAGAACACAATTTGGTGAGCCAAGTGGGATTTGTGTACTGATCATTACCACCAAGAATCATCAAGATTGGTTGAAAAAATATTTGCTGGTATTTCGGAAACTCGTTATTTCTTAGAAGCTTGGCAACCCCTCTCAATGAAACTGCTTTTCCACAGTCTGTGCCTAGGGCTACTTGAAGAGGAAACAAACCATTGAGACAAAACTGAGAACTCCTTTATTTTGTTCCAGTTTCAAAGAGCTACTACAAACCATGTTGGATTTAGAGTTCCAAATTCATCTATCTATATAGGAGAGAATACAGTGAAAAAATAAAAATAAAAACTGCTATTGCAAACGTACGCTTCAACCTAGAAGAACAAAATTTGTTGAGCCAAGTGGGATTTGTGTACTGATTATTACCACCAAGTATCATCAAGATTGGGTGAAAAAGTATTTGCTGGTATTTCTGAAACTCGTTATTTCTTAGAAGCTTGGCAACCCCTCTCAATGAAAGTGCTTTTCCACAGTCTGTGCCTTGGACTACATGAAGAGGAAACAAACCATAGAGAAAAAACTGAGAGCTCCTTTATTTTGTGAAATTTCAAAGAGCTACTACAAACAATGTTGGATTTAGAGTTCCAAATTCATCTATCTATATAGTAGAGAACAGAGTGAAACTTAAAAATAAAAACTGCTACTGTAAACCAATGCTTCAACCTAGAGGAACAAAATTTGGTGATCCAAGTGGGATTTGTGCACTTCTCAGTACCACCACGTATCATCAAGATTGGGTGAAAAAATATTTGCTAGTATTTCGGAAACTCGTAATTTCTTGGAAGCGTGGCAAACCCTCTCAATGAAAGTGCTTTTCCACAGTCTCTTCTTAGGGCTACTTGAATCGGAAAGAAATCATAGAGACAAAACTGAGAACTCCTTTATTTTCTCAAGTTTCAAAGAGCTACTACAAACCATGTTGGATTTACAGATCCAAATTCATCAATCTATATAGGAGAGAATAGAGTGAAACCTAAATATACAAACTGCTACTGTAGACGAACGCTTCAACCTAGAAGAACAAAATTTATTGAGCCATCAACATTGGGTGAAAAAATATTTGCTGGTATTTCGGAAACTCGTTATTTCTTAGAAGCTTGGCAACCCCTCTTAATGAAAGTGCTTTTCCACAGTCTGTGCCTAAGGCTACTTGAAGAGGAAACAAAGCATTGAGACAAAAATGAGAACTCCTTTATTTTGTCAAGTTTCAAGGAGCTACTACAAACCATGTTGGATTTAGAGTTCCAAATTCATCTATCTATATAGGAGAGAACAGAGTGAAACCTAAATATAAAAACTGCTTCTGTAGACGAACGCTTAAACCTAGAAGAACAAAATTTGTTAAGCCAAGTGGGATTTGTGTACTTGTTATTACCACTTCGTATCATCAAGATTGCTTGAAAAAATATTTGCTGGCATTTCGGAAACTCGTTATTTGGAAGCTTTGAAACCCCTTTCAATGAAAGTGCTTTTCCGCAGTCTCTGCTTAGGGCTACTTGAAGAGGAAACAAACCATGGAGACAAAACTGAGAACTCCTTTATTTTCTCAATTTTCAAAGAGCTACTACAAACCATGTTGGATTTAGAGTTCCAAATTCATCTATCTATATAGGAGAGAACAGAGGGAAAACTAAATATAAAAACTGCTACTGTAGACGATCGCTTCAACCTAGAAGAACAAAACATGGTGAGCCCAGTGGGATATGTGTACTAATCATTACCACCACGTATCATCAAGATTGGGTGAAAAAATATTTGCTAGTATTTCGGAAACTCGTAATTTCTTGGAAGCTTGGCAAACCCTCTCAATGAAAGTGCTTTTCCACAGTCTCTGCTTAGGGCTACTTGAATCAGAATCAAATCATAGAGACAAAACTGAGAACTCCTTTATTTTCTCTAGGTTCAAAGAGCTACTACAAACCATGTTGGATATAGAGTTCCAAATTCATCTATCTATATAGGAGAGAACAGAGTGAAACCTAAATATATAAACTGCTACTGTAGACGAACGCTTCAACCTAGAAGAACACAATTTGGTGAGCCAAGTGGGATTTGTGTACTGATCATTACCACCAAGAATCATCAAGATTGGTTGAAAAAATATTTGCTGGTATTTCGGAAACTCGTTATTTCTTAGAAGCTTGGCAACCCCTCTCAATGAAACTGCTTTTCCACAGTCTGTGCCTAGGGCTACTTGAAGAGGAAACAAACCATTGAGACAAAACTGAGAACTCCTTTATTTTGTCCAGTTTCAAAGAGCTACTACAAACCATGTTGGATTTAGAGTTCCAAATTCATCTATCTATATAGGAGAGAATAGAGTGAAAAATAAAAATAAAAACTGCCATTGCAAACGTACGCTTCAACCTAGAAGAACAAAATTTGTTGAGCCAAGTGGGATTTGTGTACTGATTATTACCACCAAGTATCATCCAGATTGGGTGAAAAAATATTTGCTGGTATTTCTGAAACTCGTTATTTCTTAGAAGCTTGGCAACCCCTCTCAATGAAAGTGCTTTTCCACAGTCTGTGCCTTGGACTACATGAAGAGGAAACAAACCATAGAGAAAAAACTGAGAACTCCTTTATTTTGTGAAATTTCAAAGAGCTACTACAAACAATGTTGGATTTAGAGTTCCAAATTCATCTATCTATATAGTAGAGAACAGAGTGAAACTTAAAAATAAAAACTGCTACTGTAAACCAATGCTTCAACCTAGAGGAACAAAATTTGGTGAGCCAAGTGGGATTTGTGCACTTCTCAGTACCACCACGTATCATCAAGATTGGGTGAAAAAATATTTGCTAGTATTTCGGAAACTCGTAATTTCTTGGAAGCGTGGCAAACCCTCTCAATGAAAGTGCTTTTCCACAGTCTCTTCTTAGGGCTACTTGAATCGGAAAGAAATCATAGAGACAAAACTGAGAACTCCTTTATTTTCTCAAGTTTCAAAGAGCTACTACAAACCATGTTGGATTTAGAGTTCCAAATTCATCAATCTATATAGGAGAGAACAGAGTGAAACCTAAATATACAAACTGCTACTGTAGACGAACGCTTCAACCTAGAAAAACACAATTTGGTGAGCCAAGTGGGATTTGTGTACTGATCATTACAACCAAGTATCATCAAGATTGGGTGAAAAAATATTTGCAGGTATTTCGGAAACTCGTTATTTCTTAGAAGCTTGGCAACCCCTCTCAATGAAAGTGCTTTTCCACAGTCTGTGCCTAGGGCTACTTGAAGAGGAAACAAACCATTGAGACAAAACTGAGAACTCCTTTATTTTGTCAAGTTTCAAAGAGCTACTACACACCACGTTGGATTTAGAGTTCCAAATTCAACATTCTATATAGGAGAGAACAGAGGGAATCCTAAATATTAAAACTGCTACTGTAGACGAACTCTTCAACCTAGAAGAACAAAATTTATTGAGCCATCAACATTGGGTGAAAAAATATTTGCTGGTATTTCGGAAACTCGTTATTTCTTAGAAGCTTGGCAACCCCTCTCAATGAAAGTGCTTTTCCACAGTCTGTGCCTAAGGCTACTTGAAGAGGAAACAAAGCATTGAGACAAAAATGAGAACTCCTTTATTTTGTCAAGTTTCAAGGAGCTACTACAAACCATGTTGGATTTAGAGTTCCAAATTCATCTATCTATATAGGAGAGAACAGAGTGAAACCTAAATATAAAAACTGCTTCTGTAGACGAACGCTTAAACCTAGAAGAACAAAATTTGTTAAGCCAAGTGGGATTTGTGTACTTGTTATTACCACTTCGTATCATCAAGATTGCTTGAAAAAATATTTGCTGGCATTTCGGAAACTCGTTATTTGGAAGCTTTGAAACCCCTTTCAATGAAAGTGCTTTTCCGCAGTCTCTGCTTAGGGCTACTTGAAGAGGAAACAAACCATGGAGACAAAACTGAGAACTCCTTTATTTTCTCAATTTTCAAAGAGCTACTACAAACCATGTTGGATTTAGAGTTCCAAATTCATCTATCTATATAGGAGAGAACAGAGGGAAAACTAAATATAAAAACTGCTACTGTAGACGATCGCTTCAACCTAGAAGAACAAAACTTGGTGAGCCCAGTGGGATATGTGTACTAATCATTACCACCACGTATCATCAAGATTGGGTGAAAAAATATTTGCTAGTATTTCGGAAACTCGTAATTTCTTGGAAGCTTGGCAAACCCTCTCAATGAAAGTGCTTTTCCACAGTCACTGCTTAGGGCTACTTGAATCAGAAACAAATCATAGAGACAAAACTGAGAACTCCTTTATTTTCTCTAGGCTCAAAGAGCTACTACAAACCATGTTGGATATAGAGTTCCAAATTCATCTATCTATATAGGAGAGAACAGAGTGAAACCTAAATATATAAACTGCTACTGTAGACGAACGCTTCAACCTAGAAGAACACAATTTGGTGAGCCAAGTGGGATTTGTGTACTGATCATTACCACCAAGAATCATCAAGATTGGTTGAAAAAATATTTGCTGGTATTTCGGAAACTCGTTATTTCTTAGAAGCTTGGCAACCCCTCTCAATGAAACTGCTTTTCCACAGTCTGTGCCTAGGGCTACTTGAAGAGGAAACAAACCATTGAGACAAAACTGAGAACTCCTTTATTTTGTCCAGTTTCAAAGAGCTACTACAAACCATGTTGGATTTAGAGTTCCAAATTCATCTATCTATATAGGAGAGAATAGAGTGAAAAATAAAAATAAAAACTGCTATTGCAAACGTACGCTTCAACCTAGAAGAACACAATTTGTTGAGCCAAGTGGGATTTGTGTACTGATTATTACCACCAAGTATCATCCAGATTGGGTGAAAAAATATTTGCTGGTATTTCTGAAACTCGTTATTTCTTAGAAGCTTGGCAACCCCTCTCAATGAAAGTGCTTTTCCACAGTCTGTGCCTTGGACTACATGAAGAGGAAACAAACCATAGAGAAAAAACTGAGAACTCCTTTATTTTGTGAAATTTCAAAGAGCTACTACAAACAATGTTGGATTTAGAGTTCCAAATTCATCTATCTATATAGTAGAGAACAGAGTGAAACTTAAAATAAAAACTGCTACTGTAAACCAATGCTTCAACCTAGAGGAACAAAATTTGGTGAGCCAAGTGGGATTTGTGCACTTCTCAGTACCACCACGTATCATCAAGATTGGGTGAAAAAATATTTGCTAGTATTTCGGAAACTCGTAATTTCTTGGAAGCGTGGCAAACCCTCTCAATGAAAGTGCTTTTCCACAGTCTCTTCTTAGGGCTACTTGAATCGGAAAGAAATCATAGAGACAAAACTGAGAACTCCTTTATTTTCTCAAGTTTCAAAGAGCTACTACAAACCATGTTGGATTTAGAGTTCCAAATTCATCAATCTATATAGGAGAGAACAGAGTGAAACCTAAATATACAAACTGCTACTGTAGACGAACGCTTCAACCTAGAAAAACACAATTTGGTGAGCCAAGTGGGATTTGTGTACTGATCATTACAACCAAGTATCATCAAGATTGGGTGAAAAAATATTTGCAGGTATTTCGGAAACTCGTTATTTCTTAGAAGCTTGGCAACCCCTCTCAATGAAAGTGCTTTTCCACAGTCTGTGCCTAGGGCTACATGAAGAGGAAACAAACCATTGAGACAAAACTGAGAACTCCTTTATTTTGTCAAGTTTCAAAGAGCTACTACACACCACGTTGGATTTAGAGTTACAAATTCAACATTCTATATAGGAGAGAACAGAGGGAATCCTAAATATTAAAACTGCTACTGTAGACGAACTCTTCAACCTAGAAGAACAAAATTTATTGAGCCATCAACATTGGGTGAAAAAATATTTGCTGGTATTTCGGAAACTCGTTATTTCTTAGAAGCTTGGCAACCCCTCTCAATGAAAGTGCTTTTCCACAGTCTGTGCCTAAGGCTACTTGAAGAGGAAACAAAGCATTGAGACAAAAATGAGAACTCCTTTATTTTGTCAAGTTTCAAGGAGCTACTACAAACCATGTTGGATTTAGAGTTCCAAATTCATCTATCTATATAGGAGAGAACAGAGTGAAACCTAAATATAAAAACTGCTTCTGTAGACGAACGCTTAAAACTAGGACAACAAAATTTGTTAAGCCAAGTGGGATTTGTGTACTTGTTATTACCACTTCGTATCATCAAGATTGGTTGAAAAAATATTTGCTGGCATTTCGGAAACTCGTTATTTGGAAGCTTTGAAACCCCTTTCAATGAAACTGCTTTTCCGCAGTCTCTGCTTAGGGCTACTTGAAGAGGAAACAAACCATGGAGACAAAACTGAGAACTCCTTTATTTTCTCAATTTTCAAAGAGCTACTACAAATCATGTTGGATTTAGAGTTCCAAATTCATCTATCTATATAGGAGAGAACAGAGGGAAAACTAAATATAAAAACTGCTACTGTAGACGATCGCTTCAACCTAGAAGAACAAAACTTGGTGAGCCCAGTGGGATATGTGTACTAATCATTACCACCACGTATCATCAAGATTGGGTGAAAAAATATTTGCTAGTATTTCAGAAACTCGTAATTTCTTGGAAGCTTGGCAAACCCTCTCAATGAAAGTGCTTTTCCACAGTCTCTGCTTAGGGTTACTTGAATCAGAAACAAATCATAGAGACAAAACTGAGAACTCCTTTATTTTCTCAAGGTTCAAAGAGCTACTACAAACCATGTTGGATATAGAGTTCCAAATTCATCTATCTATATAGGAGAGAACAGAGTGAAACCTAAATATATAAACTGCTACTGTAGACGAACGCTTCAACCTAGAAGAACACAATTTGGTGAGCCAAGTGGGATTTGTGTACTGATCATTACCACCAAGAATCATCAAGATTGGTTGAAAAAATATTTGCTGGTATTTCGGAAACTCGTTATTTCTTAGAATCTTGGCAACCCCTCTCAATGAAACTGCTTTTCCACAGTCTGTGCCTAGGGCTACTTGAAGAGGAAACAAACCATTGAGACAAAACTGAGAACTCTTTTATTTTGTCCAGTTTCAAAGAGCTACTACAAACCATGTTGGATTTAGAGTTCCAAATTCATCTATCTATATAGGAGAGAATAGAGTGAAAAATAAAAATAAAAACTGCTATTGCAAACGTACGCTTCAACCTAGAAGAACAAAATTTGTTGAGCCAAGTGGGATTTGTGTACTGATTATTACCACCAAGTATCATCAAGATTGGGTGAAAAAGTATTTGCTGGTATTTCTGAAGCTCGTTATTTCTTAGAAGCTTGGCAACCCCTCTCAATGAAAGTGCTTTTCCACAGTCTGTGCCTTGGACTACATGAAGAGGAAACAAACCATAGAGAAAAAACTGAGAACTCCTTTATTTTGTGAAATTTCAAAGAGCTACTACAAAAAATGTTGGATTTAGAGTTCCAAATTCATCTATCTATATAGTAGAGAACAGAGTGATACTTAAAAATAAAAACTGCTACTGTAAACCAATGCTTCAACCTAGAGGAACAAAATTTGGTGATCCAAGTGGGATTTGTGCACTTCTCAGTACCACCACGTATCATCAAGATTGGGTGAAAAAATATTTGCTAGTATTTCGGAAACTCATAATTTCTTGGAAGCGTGGCAAACCCTCTCAATGAAAGTGCTTTTCCACAGTCTCTTCTTAGGGCTACTTGAATCGGAAAGAAATCATAGAGACAAAACTGAGAACTCCTTTATTTTCTCAAGTTTCAAAGAGCTACTACAAACCATGTTGGATTTACAGATCCAAATTCATCAATCTATATAGGAGAGAACAGAGTGAAACCTAAATATACAAACTGCTACTGTAGACGAACGCTTCAACCTAGAAGAACAAAATTTATTGAGCCATCAACATTGGGTGAAAAAATATTTGCTGGTATTTCGGAAACTCGTTATTTCTTAGAAGCTTGGCAACCCCTCTCAATGAAAGTGCTTTTCCACAGTCTGTGCCTAAGGCTACTTGAAGAGGAAACAAAGCATTGAGACAAAAATGAGAACTCCTTTATTTTGTCAAGTTTCAAGGAGCTACTACAAACCATGTTGGATTTAGAGTTCCAAATTCATCTATCTGTATAGGAGAGAACAGAGTGAAACCTAAATATAAAAACTGCTTCTGTAGACTATCGCTTAAAACTAGAAGAACAAAATTTGTTAAGCCAAGTGGGATTTGTGTACTTGTTATTACCACTTCGTATCATCAAGATTGGTTGAAAAAATATTTGCTGGCATTTCGGAAACTCGTTGTATGGAAGCTTTGAAACCCCTTTAAATGAAAGTGCTTTTCCGCAGTCTCTGCTTAGGGCTACTTGAAGAGGAAACAAACCATGGAGACAAAACTGAGAACTCCTTTATTTTCTCAATTTTCAAAGAGCTACTATAAACCATGTTGGATTTAGAGTTCCAAATTCATCTATCTATATAGGAGAGAACAGAGGGAAAACTAAATATAAAAACTGCTACTGTAGACGATCGCTTCAACCTAGAAGAACAAAATTTGGTGAGCCAAGTGGGATATGTGTACTAATCATTACCACCACGTATCATCAAGATTGGGTGAAAAAATATTTGCTAGTATTTCGGAAACTCGTAATTTCTTGGAAGCTTGGCAAACCCTCTCAATGAAAGTGCTTTTCCACAGTCTCTGCTTAGGGCTACTTGAATCAGAAACAAATCATAGAGACAAAACTGAGAACTCCTTTATTTTCTCAAGTTTCAAAGAGCTACTAGAAACCATGTGGGATATAGAGTTCCAAATTCATCTATCTATATAGGAGAGAACAGAGTGAAACCTAAATATATAAACTGCTACTGTAGACGAACGCTTCAACCTAGAAGAACACAATTTGGTGAGCCAAGTGGGATTTGTGTACCCATCATCACCACCAAGTATCATCAAAATTGGGTGAAAAAATATTTGCTGGTATTTCGGAAACTCGTTATTTCTTAAAAGCTTGGCAACCCCTCTCAATGAAAGTGCTTTTCCACAGTCTGTGCCTAGGGCTACTTGAAGAGGATACAAACCATAGAAACAAAACTGAGAACTCCTTTACTTTGTCAAGTTTCAAAGAACTACTACAAACCATGTTGGATTTAGAGTTCCAAATTCATCTTTCTGTATAGGAGAAAACAGAGTGAAACCTAAAAATAAAAAATGCTACTGTAAACGAACGCTTCAACCTAGAAGAACAAAATTTGGTGAGCCAAGTGGGATTTGTGTACTTCTCATTACCACCACGTATCATCAACATTGGGTGAAAAAATATTTGCTGGTATTTCGGAAACTCATAGTTTCTTGGAAGCTTGGCAACCCCTTTCAATGAAAGTGCTTTTCCACATTCTCTGCTTAGGGCTACATGAAGCGGAAAGAAATCATAGATACAAAACTGAAAACTCCTTTATTTTGTCAATTTTCAATGGCTATTACACACCTAGTTGGATTTAGAGTACCAAATTTATCTATCTATACAGGAGAGAACAGAGTGAAACCTAAATATTAAAAACTGCTACTGTAGAAGAACGCTTCAACCTAGAAGAACAAATTATGGTGAGCCAAGTGGGATTTTTGTACAGATCATTACCACCAAGTATCATCAAGATTGTGTGAAAAAATATTTGCTAGTATTTCAGAAACTCATTATTTCTTAGAAGCTTGACAACCCCTCTCAATGAAATTGCTTTTCCACAGTCTGTGCATAGGGCTACTTGAAGTGGAAACTAACCATAGAGACAAAACTGAGAACTCCTTTATTTTGTGAAGTTTTAAAGAGCTACTACAAACCATGTGGAATTTAGAGTTCCAAATTCATCTATCTATATAGGAGAGAACAGAGGGAAACCTAAATTTAAAAACTGCTACTGTAGACGAACGCTTCAACCTAGAAGAACAAAATTTGGTGAGCCGAGTGGGATTTTTGTACAGATCATTACCACCAAGTATCATCAAGATTGGGTGAAAAAATATTTGCTGGTATTTCGGAAAATTATTATTTCTTAGAAACTTGGCATCCCCTCTCAATGAAAGTGCTTTTCCACAGTCTGTGCCTAGGGCTCCTTGAAGAGGAAACAAACCATAGTGACAAAACCGAGAACTCCTTTATTTTGTCAAGTTTCAAAGATACTACAAAACATGTTAGATTTAGAGTTCCAAATTCATCTATCTATATAGGAGAGAACAGAGTGAAACCTAAAAATAAAAACTGCTACTGTAAACCAACGCTTCAACCTTAAAGAACAAAATTTGGTGAGCCAAGTGGGATTTGTGTACTTGTCATTACCACCACGCATCATCAAGATTGGGTGAAAAAATATTTGCTGGTATTTCGGAAACTCGTAATTTCTGGGAAGCTTGGCAACCCCTTTCATTGAAAGAGCTTTTCCAAAGTCTCTGCTTATGGCTTCATGAAGCGGAAAAAAATAGTAGAGACAAAACTGAGAACTCCTTTATTTTGTCAATTTTCAAAGAGCTATTACACACCATGTTGGATTTAGAGTTCCAAATTCATTTATCTATATAGGAGAGAATAGAGTGAAACCTAAAAAAAAAAAAACTGCTACTGTAGACGACCGCTTCAACCTAGAAGAACAAAATTTGGTGAGCCAAGTGGGATTTGTGTACTAATCATTACCACCAAGTATCATCAACATTAGGCGAAAAAATATTTGCTGGTGTTTCGGAAACGCGTTATTTCTAGAAGCTTGGCAACCCCTCTAAATGAAAGTGCTTTTCCACAGTCTGTGCCTAGGGCTACTTGAAGAGGAAACAAACCATAGAGACAAACCTGATAACTCCTTTATTTTGTCAAGTTTCAAAGAGCTACTACAAACCATGTTGGATATAGAGTTCCAAATTCATCTATCTATATAGGATAGAACAGAGGGAACCTAAAAATATAAACTGCTACTGTAAACGAACGCTTCAATCTAGAAGAAAAAAATTTGGTGAGTCAAGTGGGATTTGTGTACCGATCATTACCACCAAGTATCATCAAGATTGGGTGAAAAAATATTTGCTGGTATTTCGGAAACTCGTTACCTTAAAAGCTTGGCAACCCCTCTCAATGAAAGTGGTTTTCCACAGTCTGTGCCTAGGGCTACTTGAAGAGGATACAAATCATAGAAACAAAACTGAGAACTCCTTTATTTTGTGAAGTTTCAAAGAGCTACTACAAACCATGTTGGATTTAGAGTTCCAAATTCATCTATCTATATATGAGAGAATAGAGTGAAACCTAAAAATAAAAAATGCTACTCTAAACGAACGCTTCAACCTAGAAGAACAAAATTTGGTGAGCCAAGTGGGATTTGTGTACTTGTCATTACCACCACGTATCATCAACATTGGGTGAAAAAATATTTGCTGGTATTTCAGAAATTCGTAATTTCTTGGATGCTTGGCAACCCCTCTCAATGAAAGTGCTTTTCCACAGTCTGAGCCTAGGGCTACATGAAGAGGAAACAAACCATAGAGACAAAACTGAGAACTCCTTTTTTTTTGTCAAGTTTCAAAGAGCTATTACACACCATGTTAAATTAAGTGTTCCAAATTCATCTATTTATATAGGAGAGAACAGAATGATACCTAAATATAAAGACTGCTTTGTAGACGAACGCTTCAACCTAGAAGAACAAAATTTGGTGAGCCAAGTGGGATTTGTGTACTGATCATTACCACGAAGTATCATCAACATTAGGTGAAAAAATATTAGCTGGTGTTTCGGAAACTCGTTATTTCTAGAAGCTTGGCAACCCCTCTAAATGAAAGTGCTTTCCACAGTCTGTGCCTAGGGCTACTTGAAGAGAAAACAAACCATAGAGACAAACCTGAGAACTCCTTTATTTTGTCAAGTTTCAAAGAGCTACTACAAACCATGTTGGATTTAGAGTTCCAAATTCTTCTATCTGTATAGGAGAGAACAGAGTGAAACCTAAAAATAAATACTGCTACTGTAAACGAACGCTTCAACCCAGAAGAAGTAAATTGGGTTAGCCAAGTGGGATTTGTATCCTCATCATTACCACCAAGTATCATCAAGATTGGTGGAAAAAATATTTGCTGGTATTTCAGAAACTCGTTATTTCTTAGAGGCTTGGCAACCCCTCTCAATGAAAGTTCTTTTCCAAAGTCTGTGCCTAGGTCTACTTGAAGAGGAAACAAACCATAGAGACAAAACTGAGAACACCTTTATTTTGTCAAGTTTCAAATAGCTACTAGACACTAAGTTGGATTTAGAGTTCCAAATTCATCTATCTATATAGGAGAGAACAGACTGAAACTTAAAATAAAACTGCTACTGTAAACGAACGCTTCAACCTAGAAGAACAAAATTTGGTGAGCAAAGTGGGATCTGTGTACTTGTCATTACCACCACGTATATCAACTTTGGGTGAAAAAATATTTGCTGGTATTTCGGAAACTTGTAATTTCTTGGAAGATTGGCAATCCCTTTCAATATAAGTGCTTTTCCAAAGTCTCTACATAGGGCTACATGAAACGGAAACAAATCATAGAGACAAAACTGAGAACTCCTTTATTTTGTCAAGGCTCAAAGAGCTACTACAAACCATGTTGGATTTAGAGTTCCAAATTCATCTATCTATATAGGAGAGAGCAGAGGGAACATAAAAATATAAACTGCTACTGTAAACGAATTCTTCAACCTAAAAGAACAAAATTTAGAGAGTCCAGTGCGATTTGTGTACCGATCATTACCACCAAGTATCATCAAGATTGCGTGAAAAAATATTTGCTGGTATTTCGGAAACTCGTTATTTCTTAGAAGCTTGGCAACCCCTCTCAATGAAAGTGCTTTTCCACAGTCTGTGCCTAGGGCTACTTGAAAGGAAACAAACCATAGAGACAAAACTGAGAACTCCTTTATTTTGTCAAGTTTCAAAGAGCTACTACAAACCAAGTTGGATTTAGAGTTCCAAATTCATCTATCTATATAGGAGAGAACAGAGTGAAACCTAAAAATAAATACTGCTACTGTAAACGAACGCTTCAACCTAGAAGAAGTAAATTGGTGAGCCAAGTGGGATTTTTGTACTGATCATTATCACCAAGTATCATCAAGATTGGGTGGAAAAAATATTTGCTGGTATTTCAGAAACTCGTTATTTCTTAGAAGCTTGGCAACCCCTCTCAATGAAAGTTCCTTTCCACAGTCTGTGCCTAGGGCTACTTGAAGAGGAAACAAACCATAGAGACAAAACTGAGAACTCCTTTACTTTGTCATGTTTCAAATAGCTACTACAAACCATGTTGGATTTAGAGTTCCAAATTCATCTATCTATATAGGAGAGAACACAGTGAAACCTAAATATAAAAACTGCTATTGTAGACGAACGCAACAACCTAGAAGAAGAAAATTTGGTGAGCCAAGTGGGATTTGTGTACTGATCATTACCACCAAGTATCACCAAGATTGGGTGAAAAAATATTTGCTGGCATTTCGGAAACTCGTTTTCTTAAAAGCTTGGCAACCCTTCTCAATGAAAGTGCTTTTCCACAGTCTGTGCCTAGGGCTAGTTGAAGAGGATACAAACCATAGAAACAAAACTGAGAACTCCTTTACTTTGTCAAGTTTCAAAGAGCTACTACAAACCATGTTGGATTTAGAGTTCCAAATTCATCTATCTATATAGGAGAGAACAGAGTGAAACCTAAAAATAAAAAATGCTACTGTAAACGAACGCTTCAACCTAGAAGAACAAAATTTGGTGAGCCAAGTGGGATTTGTGTACTTCTCATTACCACCACGTATCATCAACTTTGGGTGAAAAAATATTTGCTGGTTTTTCAGAAATTCGTAATATCTTGGATGCTTGGCAAGCCCTTTCAATGAAAGTGCTTTTCCACAGTCTCTGCTTAGGGCTACATGAAGTGGAAACAAATCGTAGAGAGAAAACTGAGAACTCCTTTATTTTGTCAAGTTTCAAAGAGCTACTACAAACCATGTTGGATTTAGAGTTCCAAATTCTTCTATCTATATAGAAGACAACAGAGTGAAACCTAAAAATAAAAACTGCTACTGTAAACGAACACTTCAACCTAGAAGAACAAAATTTGGTGAGCCAAGTGGGATTTGTGTACTTGTCATTACCACCACGTCTCATCAACATTGGGTGAAAATATATATGCTGGTATTTCGGAAACTCATAATTTCTTGGAAGCTTGGCAACCCCTTTCAATAAAAGTGGTTTTCCACAGTCTCTGCTTAGGGCTACATGAAGCGGAAACAAACCATAGAGACAAAGATGATAACTCCTTTATTTTGTCAAGTTTCAAAGAGCTACTACAAACCATGTTGGATTTAGAGTTCCAAATTCATCTATCTATATAGGATAGAACAGAGGGAACCTAAAAATATAAACTGCTAGTGTAAACGAACGCTTCAACCTAGAAGAAAAAAATTTGGTGAGTCAAGTGGGATTTGTGTACCGATCATTACCACCAAGTATCATCAAGATTGGGTGAAAAAATATTTGCTGGTATTTCGGAAACTCGTTACCTTAAAAGCTTGGCAAGCCCTCTCAATGAAAGTGCTTTTCCACAGTCTGTGCCTAGGGCTACTTGAAGAGGATACAAACCATAGAAACAAAACTGAGAACTCCTTTATTTTGTGAAGTTTCAAAGAGCTACTACAAACCATGTTGGATTTAGAGTTCCAAATTCATCTATCTATATAGGAGAGAATAGAGTGAAACCTAAAAATAAAAAATGCTACTGTAAACGAACGCTTCAACCTAGAATATCAAAATTTGGTGAGCCAAGTGGGATTTGTGTACTTGTCATTACCACCACGTATCATCAACATTGGGTGAAAAAATATTTGCTGGTATTTCAGAAAATCGTAATTTCTTGGATTTTTGCAACCCCTCTCAATGAAAGTGCTTTTCCACAGTCTGAGCCTAGGGCTACATGAAGAGGAAACAAACCATAGAGACAAAACTGAGAACTCCTTTTTTTTTGTCAAGTTTCAAAGAGCTATTACACACCATGTTAAATTAAGTGTTCCAAATTCATCGATTTATATAGGAGAGAACAGAATGATACCTAAATATAAAAACTGCTACTGTAGACGAACGCTTCAACCTAGAAGAACAAAATTTGGTGAGCCAAGTGGGATTTGTGTACTGATCATTACCACGAAGTATCATCAACATTAGGTGAAAAAATATTTGCTGGTGTTTCGGAAACTCGTTATTTCTAGAAGCTTGGCAACCCCTCTAAATGAAAGTGCTTTCCACAGTCTGTGCCTAGGGCTACTTGAAGAGAAAACAAACCATAGAGACAAACCTGAGAACTCCTTTATTTTGTCAAGTTTCAAAGAGCTACTACAAACCATGTTGCATTTAGAGTTCCAAATTCTTCTATCTATATAGGAGAGAACAGAGTGAAACCTAAAAATAAAAAATGCTACTGTAAACGAACGCTTCAACCTAGAAGAAGAAAATTTGGTGAGCCAAGTGGGAATTGTGTACTGATCATTACGACCAAGTATCATCAAGATTGGGTGAAAAAATATTTGCTGGTATTTCGGAAACTCGTTTTCTTAAAAGCTTGGCAACCCCTCTAAATGAAAGTGCTTTCCACAGTCTGTGCCTAGGGCTAGTTGAAGAGAAAACAAACCATAGAGACCAACCTGAGAACTCCTTTATTTTGTCAAGTTTCAAAGAGCTACTACAAACCATGTTGGATTTAGAGTTCCAAATTCTTCTATCTATATTGGAGAGAACAGAGTGAAACCTAAAAATAAAAAATGCTACTGTAAACGAACGCTTCAACCTAGAAGAACAAAATTTGGTGAGCCAAGTGGGATTTGTGTACTTCTCATTACCACCACGTATCATCAACATTGGGTGAAAAAATATTTGCTGGTTTTTCAGAAATTCGTAATTTCTTGGATGCTTGGGAAGCCCTTTCAATGAAAGTGCTTTTCCACAGTCTGTGCTTAGGGCTACATGAAGTGGAAACAAATCATAGAGAGAAAACTGAGAACTCATTTATTTTGTCAAGCTTCAAAGAGCTACTACAAACCATGTTGGATTTAGAGTTCCAAATTCATCTATCTATATAGGAGACAACAGAGCGAAACCTAAAAATAAAAACTGCTACTGTAAACGAACGCTTCAAACTAGAAGAACAAAATTTGGTGAGCCAAGTGATATTTGTGTATTGTCATTACCACCACGTATCATCAACATTGGGTGAAAATATATATGCTGGTATTTCGGAAACTCGTAATTTCTTGGAAGCTTGGCAACCCCTTTCAATAAAAGTGGTTTTCCACAGTCTCTGCTTAGGGCTACATGAAGCGGAAACAAATCACAGAAAAAAAACTGAGAACTCCTTTATTTTGTCAAGTTTCAAAGAGCTACTACAAACCATGTTGGATTTAGGGTTCCAAATTCATCTATCTATATAGGAGAGAACAGAGTGAAACCTAAAAATAAAAACTGCTACTGTAAACCAACGTTTCAACCTAGAAGAACAAAGTTTGGTGAGCCAAGTGGGATTTGTGTACTTGTCATGACCACCACGTATCATCAACATTGGGTGAAAACATATATGCTGGTGTTTCAAAAACTCATAGTTTCTTGGAAGCTTGGCAACCCCTTTCAATGAAAGTGCTTTTCCACAGTCTCTGCTTAGGGCTACATGAAGCGGAAACAAATCATAGATACAAAACTGAGAACTCCTTTATTTTGTCAATTTTCAAAGAGCTATTACACACCTAGTTGGATTTAGAGTACCAAATTTATCTATCTATACAGGAGAGAACAGAGTGAAACCTAAATATTAAAAACTGCTACTGTAGAAGAATGCTTCAACCTAGAAGAACAATATTTCTTGAGCCAAGTGGGATTTTTGTACAGATCATTACCACCAAGTATCATCAAGATTGTGTGAAAAAATATTTGCTAGTATTTCAGAAACTCATTATTTCTTAGAAGCTTGACAACCCCTCTCAATGAAATTGCTTTTCCACAGTCTGTGCATAGGGCTACTTGAAGTGGAAACTAACCATAGAGACAAAACTGAGAACTCCTTTATTTTGTGAAGTTTTAAAGAGCTACTACAAACCATGTGGAATTTAGAGTTCCAAATTCATCTATCTATATAGGAGAGAACAGAGGGAAACCTAAATTTAAAAACTGCTACTGTAGACGAACGCTTCAACCTAGAAGAACAAAATTTGGTGAGCCGAGTGGGATTTTTGTACAGATCATTACCACCAAGTATCATCAAGATTGGGTGAAAAAATATTTGCTGGTATTTCGGAAAATTATTATTTCTTAGAAACTTGGCATCCCCTCTCAATGAAAGTGCTTTTCCACAGTCTGTGCCTAGGGCTCCTTGAAGAGGAAACAAACCATAGTGACAAAACCGAGAACTCCTTTATTTTGTCAAGTTTCAAAGATACTACAAAACATGTTAGATTTAGAGTTCCAAATTCATCTATCTATATAGGAGAGAACAGAGTGAAACCTAAAAATAAAAACTGCTACTGTAAACCAACGCTTCAACCTTAAAGAACAAAATTTGGTGAGCCAAGTGGGATTTGTGTACTTGTCATTACCACCACGCATCATCAAGATTGGGTGAAAAAATATTTGCTGGTATTTCGGAAACTCGTAATTTCTGGGAAGCTTGGCAACCCCTTTCATTGAAAGAGCTTTTCCAAAGTCTCTGCTTATGGCTTCATGAAGCGGAAAAAAATAGTAGAGACAAAACTGAGAACTCCTTTATTTTGTCAATTTTCAAAGAGCTATTACACACCATGTTGGATTTAGAGTTCCAAATTCATTTATCTATATAGGAGAGAATAGAGTGAAACCTAAAAAAAAAAAACTGCTACTGTAGACGACCGCTTCAACCTAGAAGAACAAAATTTGGTGAGCCAAGTGGGATTTGTGTACTAATCATTACCACCAAGTATCATCAACATTAGGCGAAAAAATATTTGCTGGTGTTTCGGAAACGCGTTATTTCTAGAAGCTTGGCAACCCCTCTAAATGAAAGTGCTTTTCCACAGTCTGTGCCTAGGGCTACTTGAAGAGGGAAACAAACCATAGAGACAAACCTGATAACTCCTTTATTTTGTCAAGTTTCAAAGAGCTACTACAAACCATGTTGGATATAGAGTTCCAAATTCATCTATCTATATAGGATAGAACAGAGGGAACCTAAAAATATAAACTGCTACTGTAAACGAACGCTTCAATCTAGAAGAAAAAAATTTGGTGAGTCAAGTGGGATTTGTGTACCGATCATTACCACCAAGTATCATCAAGATTGGGTGAAAAAATATTTGCTGGTATTTCGGAAACTCGTTACCTTAAAAGCTTGGCAACCCCTCTCAATGAAAGTGGTTTTCCACAGTCTGTGCCTAGGGCTACTTGAAGAGGATACAAATCATAGAAACAAAACTGAGAACTCCTTTATTTTGTGAAGTTTCAAAGAGCTACTACAAACCATGTTGGATTTAGAGTTCCAAATTCATCTATCTATATAGGAGAGAACAGAGTGAAACCTAAAAATAAAAACTGCTACTGTAAACCAACGCTTCAACCTAGAAGAACAAAGTTTGGTGAGTCAAGTGGGATTTGTGTACTTGTCATGACCACCACGTATCATCAACATTGGGTGAAAACATATATGCTGGTGTTTCAAAAACTCATAGTTTCTTGGAAGCTTGGCAACCCCTTTCAATGAAAGTGCTTTTCCACATTCTCTGCTTAGGGCTACATGAAGCGGAAAGAAATCATAGATACAAAACTGAAAACTCCTTTATTTTGTCAATTTTCAATGGCTATTACACACCTAGTTGGATTTAGAGTACCAAATTTATCTATCTATACAGGAGAGAACAGAGTGAAACCTAAATATTAAAAACTGCTACTGTAGAAGAACGCTTCAACCTAGAAGAACAAATTATGGTGAGCCAAGTGGGATTTTTGTACAGATCATTACCACCAAGTATCATCAAGATTGTGTGAAAAAATATTTGCTAGTATTTCAGAAACTCATTATTTCTTAGAAGCTTGACAACCCCTCTCAATGAAATTGCTTTTCCACAGTCTGTGCATAGGGCTACTTGAAGTGGAAACTAACCATAGAGACAAAACTGAGAACTCCTTTATTTTGTGAAGTTTTAAAGAGCTACTACAAACCATGTGGAATTTAGAGTTCCAAATTCATCTATCTATATAGGAGAGAACAGAGGGAAACCTAAATTTAAAAACTGCTACTGTAGACGAACGCTTCAACCTAGAAGAACAAAATTTGGTGAGCCGAGTGGGATTTTTGTACAGATCATTACCACCAAGTATCATCAAGATTGGGTGAAAAAATATTTGCTGGTATTTTGGAAAATTATTATTTCTTAGAAACTTGGCATCCCCTCTCAATGAAAGTGCTTTTCCACAGTCTGTGCCTAGGGCTCCTTGAAGAGGAAACAAACCATAGTGACAAAACCGAGAACTCCTTTATTTTGTCAAGTTTCAAAGATACTACAAAACATGTTAGATTTAGAGTTCCAAATTCATCTATCTATATAGGAGAGAACAGAGTGAAACCTAAAAAATAAAAACTGCTACTGTAAACCAACGCTTCAACCTTAAAGAACAAAATTTGGTGAGCCAAGTGGGATTTGTGTACTTGTCATTACCACCACGCATCATCAAGATTGGGTGAAAAAATATTTGCTGGTATTTCGGAAACTCGTAATTTCTGGGAAGCTTGGCAACCCCTTTCATTGAAAGAGCTTTTCCAAAGTCTCTGCTTATGGCTTCATGAAGCGGAAAAAAATAGTAGAGACAAAACTGAGAACTCCTTTATTTTGTCAATTTTCAAAGAGCTATTACACACCATGTTGGATTTAGAGTTCCAAATTCATTTATCTATATAGGAGAGAATAGAGTGAAACCTAAAAAAAAAAAACTGCTACTGTAGACGACCGCTTCAACCTAGAAGAACAAAATTTGGTGAGCCAAGTGGGATTTGTGTACTAATCATTACCACCAAGTATCATCAACATTAGGCGAAAAAATATTTGCTGGTGTTTCGGAAACGCGTTATTTCTAGAAGCTTGGCAACCCCTCTAAATGAAAGTGCTTTTCCACAGTCTGTGCCTAGGGCTACTTGAAGAGGAAACAAACCATAGAGACAAACCTGATAACTCCTTTATTTTGTCAAGTTTCAAAGAGCTACTACAAACCATGTTGGATATAGAGTTCCAAATTCATCTATCTATATAGGATAGAACAGAGGGAACCTAAAAATATAACTGCTACTGTAAACGAACGCTTCAATCTAGAAGAAAAAAATTTGGTGAGTCAAGTGGGATTTGTGTACCGATCATTACCACCAAGTATCATCAAGATTGGGTGAAAAAATATTTGCTGGTATTTCGGAAACTCGTTACCTTAAAAGCTTGGCAACCCCTCTCAATGAAAGTGGTTTTCCACAGTCTGTGCCTAGGGCTACTTGAAGAGGATACAAACCATAGAAACAAAACTGAGAACTCCTTTATTTTGTGAAGTTTCAAAGAGCTACTACAAACCATGTTGGATTTAGAGTTCCAAATTCATCTATCTATATATGAGAGAATAGAGTGAAACCTAAAAATAAAAAATGCTACTCTAAACGAACGCTTCAACCTAGAAGAACAAAATTTGGTGAGCCAAGTGGGATTTGTGTACTTGTCATTACCACCACGTATCATCAACATTGGGTGAAAAAATATTTGCTGGTATTTCAGAAATTCGTAATTTCTTGGATGCTTGGCAACCCCTCTCAATGAAAGTGCTTTCCACAGTCTGAGCCTAGGGCTACATGAAGAGGAAACAAACCATAGAGACAAAACTGAGAACTCCTTTTTTTTTGTCAAGTTTCAAAGAGCTATTACACACCATGTTAAATTAAGTGTTCCAAATTCATCTATTTATATAGGAGAGAACAGAATGATACCTAAATATAAAGACTGCTTTGTAGACGAACGCTTCAACCTAGAAGAACAAAATTTGGTGAGCCAAGTGGGATTTGTGTACTGATCATTACCACGAAGTATCATCAACATTAGGTGAAAAAATATTAGCTGGTGTTTCGGAAACTCGTTATTTCTAGAAGCTTGGCAACCCCTCTAAATGAAAGTGCTTTCCACAGTCTGTGCCTAGGGCTACTTGAAGAGAAAACAAACCATAGAGACAAACCTGAGAACTCCTTTATTTTGTCAAGTTTCAAAGAGCTACTACAAACCATGTTGGATTTAGAGTTCCAAATTCTTCTATCTGTATAGGAGAGAACAGAGTGAAACCTAAAATAAATACTGCTACTGTAAACGAACGCTTCAACCCAGAAGAAGTAAATTGGGTTAGCCAAGTGGGATTTGTATCCTCATCATTACCACCAAGTATCATCAAGATTGGTGGAAAAAATATTTGCTGGTATTTCAGAAACTCGTTATTTCTTAGAGGCTTGGCAACCCCTCTCAATGAAAGTTCTTTTCCAAAGTCTGTGCCTAGGTCTACTTGAAGAGGAAACAAACCATAGAGACAAAACTGAGAACACCTTTATTTTGTCAAGTTTCAAATAGCTACTAGACACTAAGTTGGATTTAGAGTTCCAAATTCATCTATCTATATAGGAGAGAACAGACTGAAACTTAAAATAAAACTGCTACTGTAAACGAACGCTTCAACCTAGAAGAACAAAATTTGGTGAGCAAAGTGGGATCTGTGTACTTGTCATTACCACCACGTATATCAACTTTGGGTGAAAAAATATTTGCTGATATTTCGGAAACTTGTAATTTCTTGGAAGATTGGCAATCCCTTTCAATATAAGTGCTTTTCCAAAGTCTCTACATAGGGCTACATGAAACGGAAACAAATCATAGAGACAAAACTGAGAACTCCTTTATTTTGTCAAGGCTCAAAGAGCTACTACAAACCATGTTGGATTTAGAGTTCCAAATTCATCTATCTATATAGGAGAGAGCAGAGGGAACATAAAAATATAAACTGCTACTGTAAACGAATTCTTCACCTAAAAGAACAAAATTTAGAGAGTCCAGTGCGATTTGTGTACCGATCATTACCACCAAGTATCATCAAGATTGCGTGAAAAAATATTTGCTGGTATTTCGGAAACTCGTTATTTCTTAGAAGCTTGGCAACCCCTCTCAATGAAAGTGCTTTTCCACAGTCTGTGCCTAGGGCTACTTGAAAGGAAACAAACCATAGAGACAAAACTGAGAACTCCTTTATTTTGTCAAGTTTCAAAGAGCTACTACAAACCAAGTTGGATTTAGAGTTCCAAATTCATCTATCTATATAGGAGAGAACAGAGTGAAACCTAAAAATAAATACTGCTACTGTAAACGAACGCTTCAACCTAGAAGAAGTAAATTGGTGAGCCAAGTGGGATTTTTGTACTGATCATTATCACCAAGTATCATCAAGATTGGGTGGAAAAAATATTTGCTGGTATTTCAGAAACTCGTTATTTCTTAGAAGCTTGGCAACCCCTCTCAATGAAAGTTCCTTTCCACAGTCTGTGCCTAGGGCTACTTGAAGAGGAAACAAACCATAGAGACAAAACTGAGAACTCCTTTACTTTGTCATGTTTCAAATAGCTACTACAAACCATGTTGGATTTAGAGTTCCAAATTCATCTATCTATATAGGAGAGAACACAGTGAAACCTAAATATAAAAACTGCTATTGTAGACGAACGCAACAACCTAGAAGAAGAAAATTTGGTGAGCCAAGTGGGATTTGTGTACTGATCATTACCACCAAGTATCACCAAGATTGGGTGAAAAAATATTTGCTGGCATTTCGGAAACTCGTTTTCTTAAAGCTTGGCAACCCTTCTCAATGAAAGTGCTTTTCCACAGTCTGTGCCTAGGGCTAGTTGAAGAGGATACAAACCATAGAAACAAAACTGAGAACTCCTTTACTTTGTCAAGTTTCAAAGAGCTACTACAAACCATGTTGGATTTAGAGTTCCAAATTCATCTATCTATATAGGAGAGAACAGAGTGAAACCTAAAAATAAAAAATGCTACTGTAAACCAACGCTTCAACCTAGAAGAACAAAGTTTGGTGAGCCAAGTGGGATTTGTGTACTTGTCATGACCACCACGTATCATCAACATTGGGTGAAAACATATATGCTGGTGTTTCAAAAACTCATAGTTTCTTGGAAGCTTGGCAACCCCTTTCAATGAAAGTGCTTTTCCACATTCTCTGCTTAGGGCTACATGAAGCGGAAAGAAATCATAGATACAAAACTGAAAACTCCTTTATTTTGTCAATTTTCAATGGCTATTACACACCTAGTTGGATTTAGAGTACCAAATTTATCTATCTATACAGGAGAGAACAGAGTGAAACCTAAATATTAAAAACTGCTACTGTAGAAGAACGCTTCAACCTAGAAGAACAAATTATGGTGAGCCAAGTGGGATTTTTGTACAGATCATTACCACCAAGTATCATCAAGATTGTGTGAAAAAATATTTGCTAGTATTTCAGAAACTCATTATTTCTTAGAAGCTTGACAAACCCTCTCAATGAAATTGCTTTTCCACAGTCTGTGCATAGGGCTACTTGAAGTGGAAACTAACCATAGAGACAAAACTGAGAACTCCTTTATTTTGTCAAGTTTTCAAAGAGCTACTACAAACCATGTTGGATTTAGAGTTCCAAATTCATCTATCTATATAGGAGAGAACAGAGGGAAACCTAAATTTAAAAAACTGCTACTGTAGACGAACGATTCAACCTAGAAGAACAAAATTTGGTTAGTAAGTGGGATTTTTGTACAGATCATTACCACCACGTATCATCAAGATTGGGTGAAAAAATATTTGCTGGTATTCCGGAAACTCGTAATTTCTTGGAAGCTTGGCAACCCCTTTCATTGAAGAGCTTTTCCACAGTCTCTGCTTAGGGCTACATGAATCAGGAAACAAACATAGAGACAAAACTGAAAACTCCTTTATTTTGTCAATTTTCAAAGAGCTATCTGACACCATGTTGGATTTAGAGTTCCAAATTCACCTATCTACATAGGAGAGAACAGAGTGAAACCTATAAAAATAAAAACTGCTACTGTAGACGACCGCTTCAACCTAGAAGAACAACATTTGGTGAGCAAAGTGGGATTTGTGTACTAATCATTACCACCACGTATCATCAATATTAAGGGTGAAAAAGTATTTGCTGGTATTTCGGAAACTCGTTATTTCTAGAAGCTTGGCAACCCTTTCAATGAAAGAGCTTTTCCACAGTCTGTGCCTCGGTTACTTGAAGAGGAAACAAACGATAGAGACAAAATTGATAACTACTTTATTTTGTCAAGTTTCAAAGAGCTACTACAAACCATGTTGGATTTAGAGTTCCAAATTCATCTATCTATATAGGATAGAACATAGTGAAACCTACATAAAAAAACTGCTACTGTAGACGAATGCTTAAACCTAGAAGAACACAATTTGGTGAGCCAAGTGGGATTTGTGTACTAATCATTATCACCACATATCATCAAGATTGGGTGAAAAAATATTTCCTGGTATTTCGAAAACTCATTATTTCTTTGAAGCTTGGCAACCCCTCTCAATGAAAGTGCTTTTCCACAGTCTGTGCCTAGGGCTACTTGAAGAGGAAACAAACCCTAGAGACAAAACTGAGAACTACTTTATTTTGTCAAGTTCCAAAGAGCTACTACAAACCATGTTGGATTTAGAGTTCCAAATTTATCTATCGATATAAGAGAGAACAGAGTGAAACCCACATATAAAAACTGCTACTGTAGACGAACGCTTCAACCTAGAAGAACACAATTTGCTGAGCCAAGTGGGATATGTGTACTTGTCATTACTACACGTATCATCCAGATTGGGTAAAAAAACATTTGCCTGTATTTCGGAAACTCGTAATTTTTTAGATGCTTGGCAACACCTTTCAATGTAAGTGCTTTTCCACAGTCTCTGCTTAGGGATACTTGAAGAGGAAAGAAACCATAGAAACAAAACTGAGAACTGCTTTATTTTGTCAAGTTTCAAAGAGCTACTACAAACCATGTTGGATTTAATGTTCCAAATTCATCTATCTATATAGGAGAGAAGAGAGTGAAACCTAAACATAAAAACTGCTACTATAGATGAACGCGTATACCTAGAAGAACAAAATTATGTGGGCAAGTGGGATTTGTGCACTGATCATTACCACCACGTATCATCAAGTTTGGGTGAAAAGTATCTGCTCGTATTTCGGAAACTCGTAATTTCTTGGAAGCTTGGCAACTCCATTCAATGAAAGTGCTTTTCCACAGTCTCTGCTTAGGGTACTTGAAGAGGAAACAAATCACAGAGACAAAACTGAGAACTACTTTTTTTGTAAGTTTCAAAGAGCTACTACAAACCATGTTGAATTTAGAGTTCCAAAATTAGCTATCTATATAGGAGAAAACAGAGAGAAACCTAAAAATATAAAATGCTACTGTAAACGAACACTTTAAACTAGAATAACAAAATTTGGTGAGTCAAGTGGGATTTCTGTACCGATCATTAACACCAAGTATCATCAAGATTGGTTGAAAAAATATTTGCTGGTATTTCGGCAACTCGTTATTTCTTGGGAGCTTGGCAACCCCTTTCAATAAAAGTGCTTTTCAACAGTCTGTGCATAGGGCTACTTGAAGGGGAAAAAACCATGGAGACAATACTGAGAACTACTTTATTTTTTCAAGTTTCAAAGAGCTTACTACAAACCATGTTGGATTTAGAGTTCCAAATTCATCTATCTATATAGAAGAAAGCAGAGTGAAACCTAATATTAAAACTGGTACTGTAGACGAACGCTTCAACCTAGAAAAACAAAATTTGGTGAGCCAAATGAGATTGGTGTACTGATCATTATTTCCAAGTATCATCAAGATTGGGTGAAAAAATATTTGCTGGTATTTCGGAAACTCGTTATTTCTTAGAAGCTTGGCAACCCCTCTCAAAGAAAGTGCTTTTCCACAGTGTGTGCCTAGGGGTACTTGAAGAGGAAACAAACCATAGAGACAAAACTGAGAACTCCTTTATTTTGTCAAGTTTCAAAGAGCTACTACAAACCATGTTGGATTTAGAGTTCTAAATTCATCTATCTATATAGGAGAGAACAGAGGGAAACCTCAATATAAAAACGACTACTGTAGACGAACGCTTCAACCTAGAAGAACAAAATTTGGTGAGCCATGTGGAATTTGTGTACTTGTCATTACCACCACGTATCATCCAGATTGGGTGAAAAAATATTTGCTGGTATTTCGGAAACTCGTAATTTCTTGGAAGCTTGGCAACCCCTTTCAATGAAAGTGCTTTTCCACAGTCTCTGCTTAGAGCTACTTGAATAGAAAACAAACCATATAGACAAACTGAGAAGTACTTTTTTTTTTGTCAAGTTTCAAAGAGCGACTGCAAACCATGTTGGATTTAGAGTTCCAAATTCATCTATCTATATATGAGAGAACAGAGGGAAACCTGAGAGTATAAACTGCTACTGTAAACGAACGCTTCAAACTAAAAGACCAAAATTTGGTGAGTCTTTGGGATTTGTGTACCGATCATTAAAACCAAGTATCATCAAGATTGGGTGAAAAAATACATGCTGGTATTTCTGAAACTCGAAATTTCTTGGAAGCTTGCAACCCCTTTCAATGAAAGTGCTTTTCCACAGTCTCTCCTTAGGGCTACTTGAAGAGGAAACAAATTATAGAGACAAAACTGAGAACTCCTTTATTTTGTCAAGTTTCAAAGAGCGACTGCAAACCATGTTGGATTTAGAGTTCCAAATTCATCTATCTATATAGGAGAGAACAGAGTGAAACCTAAAAATAAAACTGCTACTTGAAACGAACGCTTCAACCAAGAAGAACAAAATTTGGTGAGCCAAGTGGGATTTGTGTACCGATCATTACCACCACGTAACATCCATATTGGGTGAAAAAATATTTGCTGGTATTTCGGAAACTCCTAATTTCTTGGAAGCTTTGCAAACCCTTTCAATGAAAGTGCTTTTCCACAGTCTCTGCTTAGGGCTACTTTATGAGGAAACAAATCATAGAGAGAAAACAGAGAATTCCTTTATTTTGTCAAGTTTCAAAGAGCTACTACAAACCACGTTGGATTTAGAGTTCCAAATTCATCTATCTACATAGGAGAGAACAGACTGAAACCTAAACATAAAAACTGCTACTGTAGACGAACGCTTCAACCTAGAAGAACAAAGTTTTGTGAGCCAAGTGTGATTTGTGTACTGATCATTACCACCAAGAAACATCAAGATTGGGTGAAAAAATATTTCCTGGTATTTCGAAAACTCATTATTTCTTTGAAGCTTGGCAACCCCTCTCAATGAAAGTGCTTTTCCACAGTCTGTGCCTAGGGCTACTTGAAGAGGAAACAAACCCTAGAGACAAAACTGAGAACTACTTTATTTTGTCAAGTTCCAAAGAGCTACTACAAACCATGTTGGATTTAGAGTTCCAAATTTATCTATCGATATAAGAGAGAACAGAGTGAAACCCACATATAAAAACTGCTACTGTAGACGAACGCTTCAACCTAGAAGAACACAATTTGCTGAGCCAAGTGGGATATGTGTACTTGTCATTACTACACGTATCATCCAGATTGGGTAAAAAAACATTTGCCTGTATTTCGGTAACTCGTAATTTTTTAGATGCTTGGCAACACCTTTCAATGTAAGTGCTTTTCCACAGTCTCTGCTTAGGGATACTTGAAGAGGAAAGAAACCATAGAAACAAAACTGAGAACTGCTTTATTTTGTCAAGTTTCAAAGAGCTACTACAAACCATGTTGGATTTAATGTTCCAAATTCATCTATCTATATAGGAGAGAAGAGAGTGAAACCTAAACATAAAAACTGCTACTATAGATGAACGCGTATACCTAGAAGAACAAAATTATGTGGGCAAGTGGGATTTGTGCACTGATCATTACCACCACGTATCATCAAGTTTGGGTGAAAAGTATCTGCTCGTATTTCGGAAACTCGTAATTTCTTGGAAGCTTGGCAACTCCATTCAATGAAAGTGCTTTTCCACAGTCTCTGCTTAGGGTACTTGAAGAGGAAACAAATCACAGAGACAAAACTGAGAACTACTTTTTTTTGTAAGTTTCAAAGAGCTACTACAAACCATGTTGAATTTAGAGTTCCAAAATTAGCTATCTATATAGGAGAAAACAGAGAGAAACCTAAAAATATAAAATGCTACTGTAAACGAACACTTTAAACTAGAATAACAAAATTTGGTGAGTCAAGTGGGATTTCTGTACCGATCATTAACACCAAGTATCATCAAGATTGGTTGAAAAAATATTTGCTGGTATTTCGGCAACTCGTTATTTCTTGGGAGCTTGGCAACCCCTTTCAATAAAAGTGCTTTTCAACAGTCTGTGCATAGGGCTACTTGAAGGGGAAAAAACCATGGAGACAATACTGAGAACTACTTTATTTTTTCAAGTTTCAAAGAGCTACTACAAACCATGTTGGATTTAGAGTTCCAAATTCATCTATCTATATAGAAGAAAGCAGAGTGAAACCTAATATTAAAACTGGTACTGTAGACGAACGCTTCAACCTAGAAAAACAAAATTTGGTGAGCCAAATGAGATTGGTGTACTGATCATTATTTCCAAGTATCATCAAGATTGGGTGAAAAAATATTTGCTGGTATTTCGGAAACTCGTTATTTCTTAGAAGCTTGGCAACCCTCTCAAAGAAAGTGCTTTTCCACAGTGTGTGCCTAGGGGTACTTGAAGAGGAAACAAACCATAGAGACAAAACTGAGAACTCCTTTATTTTGTCAAGTTTCAAAGAGCTACTACAAACCATGTTGGATTTAGAGTTCTAAATTCATCTATCTATATAGGAGAGAACAGAGGGAAACCTCAATATAAAAACGACTACTGTAGACGAACGCTTCAACCTAGAAGAACAAAATTTGGTGAGCCATGTGGGATTTGTGTACTTGTCATTACCACCACGTATCATCCAGATTGGGTGAAAAAATATTTGCTGGTATTTCGGAAACTCGTAATTTCTTGGAAGCTTGGCAACCCCTTTCAATGAAAGTGCTTTTCCACAGTCTCTGCTTAGAGCTACTTGAATAGAAAACAAACCATATAGACAAACTGAGAAGTACTTTTTTTTTTGTCAAGTTTCAAAGAGCGACTGCAAACCATGTTGGATTTAGAGTTCCAAATTCATCTATCTATATATGAGAGAACAGAGGGAAACCTGAGAGTATAAACTGCTACTGTAAACGAACGCTTCAAACTAAAAGACCAAAATTTGGTGAGTCTTTGGGATTTGTGTACCGATCATTAAAACCAAGTATCATCAAGATTGGGTGAAAAAATACATGCTGGTATTTCGGAAACTCGAAATTTCTTGGAAGCTTGCAACCCCTTTCAATGAAAGTGCTTTTCCACAGTCTCTCCTTAGGGCTACTTGAAGAGGAAACAAATTATAGAGACAAAACTGAGAACTCCTTTATTTTGTCAAGTTTCAAAGAGCGACTGCAAACCATGTTGGATTTAGAGTTCCAAATTCATCTATCTATATAGGAGAGAACAGAGTGAAACCTAAAAATAAAAACTGCTACTTGAAACGAACGCTTCAACCAAGAAGAACAAAATTTGGTGAGCCAAGTGGGATTTGTGTACCGATCATTACCACCACGTAACATCCATATTGGGTGAAAAAATATTTGCTGGTATTTCGGAAACTCCTAATTTCTTGGAAGCTTTGCAAACCCTTTCAATGAAAGTGCTTTTCCACAGTCTCTGCTTAGGGCTACTTTATGAGGAAACAAATCATAGAGAGAAAACAGAGAATTCCTTTATTTTGTCAAGTTTCAAAGAGCTACTACAAACCACGTTGGATTTAGAGTTCCAAATTCATCTATCTACATAGGAGAGAACAGACTGAAACCTAAACATAAAAACTGCTACTGTAGACGAACGCTTCAACCTAGAAGAACAAAGTTTTCTGAGCCAAGTGTGATTTGTGTACTGATCATTACCACCAAGAAACATCAAGATTGGGTGAAAAAATATTTCCTGGTATTTCGAAAACTCATTATTTCTTTGAAGCTTGGCAACCCCTCTCAATGAAAGTGCTTTTCCACAGTCTGTGCCTAGGGCTACTTGAAGAGGAAACAAACCCTAGAGACAAAACTGAGAACTACTTTATTTTGTCAAGTTCCAAAGAGCTACTACAAACCATGTTGGATTTAGAGTTCCAAATTTATCTATCGATATAAGAGAGAACAGAGTGAAACCCACATATAAAAACTGCTACTGTAGACGAACGCTTCAACCTAGAAGAACACAATTTGCTGAGCCAAGTGGGATATGTGTACTTGTCATTACTACACGTATCATCCAGATTGGGTAAAAAAACATTTGCCTGTATTTCGGAAACTCGTAATTTTTTAGATGCTTGGCAACACCTTTCAATGTAAGTGCTTTTCCACAGTCTCTGCTTAGGGATACTTGAAGAGGAAAGAAACCATAGAAACAAAACTGAGAACTGCTTTATTTTGTCAAGTTTCAAAGAGCTACTACAAACCATGTTGGATTTAATGTTCCAAATTCATCTATCTATATAGGAGAGAAGAGAGTGAAACCTAAACATAAAAACTGCTACTATAGATGAACGCGTATACCTAGAAGAACAAAATTATGTGGGCAAGTGGGATTTGTGCACTGATCATTACCACCACGTATCATCAAGTTTGGGTGAAAAGTATCTGCTCGTATTTCGGAAACTCGTAATTTCTTGGAAGCTTGGCAACTCCATTCAATGAAAGTGCTTTTCCACAGTCTCTGCTTAGGGTACTTGAAGAGGAAACAAATCACAGAGACAAAACTGAGAACTACTTTTTTTGTAAGTTTCAAAGAGCTACTACAAACCATGTTGAATTTAGAGTTCCAAAATTAGCTATCTATATAGGAGAAAACAGAGAGAAACCTAAAAATATAAAATGCTACTGTAAACGAACACTTTAAACTAGAATAACAAAATTTGGTGAGTCAAGTGGGATTTCTGTACCGATCATTAACA